>NC_092106.1:13227956-13240456 GCF_045679555.1 Salvelinus alpinus
TCCACCTCGATGGGTCTGCCTCCGTCTCCTGACACCTCACTGGTTCCATTAACCACCTGAGCGCTCCACCTCGATGGGTCTGCCTCCATCCTCCTGACACCTCACTGGTTCAATTAACCACCTGAGCGCTCCACCTCGATGGGTCTGCCTCCATCCTCCTGACACCTCACTGGTTCCATTAACCACCTGAGCGCTCCACCTCGATGGGTCTGACTCTGTCCTCCTCAAACCTCACTGGTTCCATTAACCACCTGAGCGCTCCACCTCGATGGGTCTGCCTCCATCCTCCTCACTGGTTCCATTAACCACCTGAGCGCTCCACCTCGATGGGTCTGACTCCATCCTCATCACACCTCACTGGTTCCATTAACCACCTGAGCGCTCCACCTCGATGGGTCTGCCTCCATCCTCCTCACACCTCACTGGTTCCATTAACCACCTGAGCGCTCCACCTCGATGGGTCTGACTCCGTCCTCCTGACACCTCACTGGTTCCATTAACCACCTGAGCGCTCCACCTCGATGGGTCTGACTCCGTCCTCCTGACACCTCACTGGTTCAATTAACCACCTCAGCGCTCCACCTCGATGGGTCTGCCTCCATCCTCCTGACACCTCACTGGTTTCATTAACCACCTGAGCGCTCCACCTCGATGGGTCTGCCTCCATCCTCCTGACACCTCACTGGTTTCATTAAAATGGCATGCCCTGCAATTGTTTCCACTGATGGGATGTCACAGGAACAGCTGGAAAGGCCCATGTGTTCTCTACCCAGACCTGTCCCCAATGACAGGCCCTGGCACGGACCAGCAGACCACAACACAGCGTCTCTTTGGCCGATAACAGTCTGTTTCAATAGCAGCCACCAGTCCTACTGCTCAAACAGAGAGAGACAACAATTAATGGCCAGTGATCAGTATACAAAAAGAGACACTAGTGGTATCTGTCATAGGATAACAGTAAGATAACAGTTGAAGTAACACTGAAATAGGTTTGTGTTACTTCAATTTATCGTAGAAGCTTGTTAACCGAGACTGCAGGCTGTGATGCTAACGTCGGCTGGATTTTATTGTCAAGAAACTCAAACTTGTAATAAATAATGTGGAAATTGAGCACGTTGAGGTGACTCAACTGCTTGGAGTAACCCTGGATTGTAAACTGTCATTGTCAAAACATGTTGATACAACCCTAGCTAAGATGAGGAGAAGTCTGTCCATAATAAAGCGCTGCTCTGCCTTCTTAACAACACTGTCAACAAGGCAGGTCCTACAGGTCCTAGTTCTGTCACACCTGGACTACTGTTCAGTCGTGTGGTCAGGTGCCACAAAGAGGGACCTCGGGAAATTACAATTGGCTCAGAACAGGGCAGCACGGCTGGCCCTTGGATGTACACAGAAAGCAAACATGAATAATATGCATGTCAATCTCTCCTTGCTCAAAGTTGAGGAGAGATTGGCTTCATCACTACTTGTATTCGTAGAGGTATTGACATGTTGAACGCACCGAGCTGCCTTTTTGAACTACTGGCACACAACTCGGACACCCAGGCATACCACCAGAGATCTCTTCACAATCCACAACAGACTATGGGAGGCACACAGTACTACATAGAGCCATGACTACATGGAACTCTATTCCACATCAAGTAACTGATGCAAGCAGTACAATTTGATTTAAAAAACAAACAGATAAAAACACACCTTATGGAACAGCGGGGACTGTGAAGCAAAACAAACATAGGCACAGACGCACACACACACGATAACATACGCACTATACACACACACACACATGGATGTTGTACTGTAGATATGTGGTAGTAGAGGGCGCATACTTAATGTGTTGTGAAATCTGTTGAGAATGTATTGTAATGTTTTTAAAATTGTATAACAGCCTTAATTTTGCTGGACCCCAGGAAGAGGGAGTAGCAGCTAATGGGGATTCATAATAAATACAAATACATACACATATAGTACAGAGACTCAAATGCTGTTAATATGGAAGAAACATGAGGTGAACAGAAGAGATATGCTATGTGTAGAAACCAGAGGCTGGTGAGGGGAGGAGGGCTCATAATAATGAATGGAATAGAGTTATTGGAATGGTATCAAACACATGGTATTTCATTTATAGCGTTCCAGCCATTACTATGAGCCCTTCCCATTTAAAGTGCCACCAGCCACCACTGGTAGAAATCAGTGGAAAAACTCTACATTTTGCTGTTTGCTGAGAACAAAATGTTTGAAGGAATCAGATAAACCTGATCCCTGATAATCAAATTAAGAACCTTGTTTTTCCCTCCCGTCTTTAACTCACTCAATCACTGAGCTAAAGGTCTCAGCCAATAGTCACACACCTTTATTACAAAAACATGAATCAATTGGTAGAGCACAAACCCCAAACCAAATACTCCCACTCTCGCAAACAAACAAATTATAGTCTACCTATTTAAACAAGACAAACACATATCCTTGGATAAATTAATTAAATTGCACGTTCCAATCAGTCTGGAGGGCAGTTACTAGGAAACCAATGTATTTTCTTTTTAGTGTTATGGAAGTTACGAATGTCCCCAACTCCATTAAAAGCAAATACATTAAAAGCATATTTCAACAGGTGATCCTATATAATGTGAAAAATAGCATCATCAAGGTGTCTGTGGAAATGTCACACCTGGGATGAAAAATGTAATAGTTGTAGTAAATTAAAAAAAACAGTATTCCATTGTCACACTGTCCTGGTTGAACTGTGTCTGCAAAGTATTTTAGAGAATTTGATTTCTTTTGAGCAGGTTGCTCCCTTCACTTTATCGCACATTTAGCTCTTGTTCCTCGGGAAAAGGGTAAATTATAATTCATCGATTTTTCTCCTAAAATGTCCATATAAACTGTTCCTGGAAACAGACAAACTAATAGCAAGAAAAGTCCTGCTCAGTTAAGAAAAGCACAGCCAGATGTGTGCATGTCAATCAGGGCCAGCCCTAGCCACTAAGCAACATAAGAGACCGCTTAGGGCCCCGCGGCCGCAAGGGGCTCCCGACCTCAGCCGTGGCCTCAACTTACTGTTGAGAGTTAGAATAGTTGAATACACAAGGTGCAATTTCAAAAATTGGTTGTGAATCAGTCACTGAGAGTCACTCAATTAGCCATATCATCTAACATTTTTTAGATTGGTGAATTAGTCTAGCCAGCTAGTAGTAACCATGGTCGAATTATCGGGGCATGTGCTCAGGGGCCCTGACTTCCAGAGGGGGCACCCATTGATTTCGTTAGTCACTCCCACTCAGTCATCGCAAAATGTGTAGAATTGCAAGAAATTAGTTATAAAATTGCAAAATCTTCTCTTCGCCCCATGGCAAAATGTGTAGAATTTCAGCAAACTTGCTTTAAAGCTGCAACATTCTCTACTTCCCATGGCAGAATGTGTAGAATTGCAGGAAATATACTCCAAAGTATCTCTGCCATCAAGAGTGTTTTGCCCTGAAGGTGGGGGGGCCCAAAACATTTTGTTCACTTAGGTCCCCCAAAAGGCTAGGGCTGGCTCTGATGTCAATCTAGTTTTGAGCCATTGGTCATCTGATAGGGTAGCCTTAGTGCCACAGAGAAGTATCACTTCTTTACTATAACCATCCTTGGTAAAAACATGTGGCTGTGAGACACTTCATTACAACATGAGTGGCTGAGAAACTTCATTAAAGCCTTTTCATTCAAATATATAAAGAAGCTCAAGAAGTCCACAGAGTGAAACAATATTAAAACACATTAAATGAGAGTGAATAGAGCCCGAGAAGCTTTGAAATGTATTTGCACTATACGGATGGATCATGTTTAAAATGACATGCTGAACCCTCAACCCCGACAACAACGTTAACGACGATAATGAAGTTGACAATGTTAACGTGGTTGACATCACAAGGCGTTCAGCCTCCTCCTCAGAGAAGACAGTGGAGGCCTACACACTGTGTATTAATAACCCCCCACTGGGCACACACTGGTTGAATTAACGTTGTTTCAACGTAATTTCAATGAAATTACGTTAAACCAACGTGGAATAGATGTTGAATTGAAGCCTGTGCCTCAAGTATAAACCTTCAGGAACACAGTCCTCTGGATCATTAAGAGGTCATGAAGGCAGGGTTAATTATTGGGTAACATAATGAAACAGAGCAACAGCATCTGCTTGATTTACCCTCCCTCTGCTCCCTCTGTGGAGCCTTGTCAGTGATTCATTAGATATGGTTCCAAAAGCTTTCCCGTCGGCTGTTGGTGTGTACACAGATTTGGTCATCTCTGAGATTTCTGTATCTGTCTATAAAATATAGAGCTCTGCTCGAAGCAGCTGTTCAGCTCCACTGGATTCACCAATCCACCAATTCCATAACGATGTCAGACCCCTTTTATTGCATAATAAATAAACTGGGGACCTCGTTGTTGCTGGAGAGATTCCAAGCTGCTGTAATTTCCTATTTCCAATTCTGTTTCCTTTACTCATTCTCTTTCCCACTCAACCAACCCCTCTCTTCTCCTCTCTCTCTGGCTCACTCACTCGTTTCATCAACCTCTTTGTTTCTTGTTTTCCTCTCCTTTCAGACCCTCTTTCTCTACCAACATTAATATCATGTCTTCTCTCTCTTCAGACAACAACCTCTCTCTCTCCCTCATCATTGCTGTCCCCATTTTTGTCAACTTCTCATTTGTTGTGTACTTGTCCACCCCTCCCTCTATCTTTCTCTCCTCCACCCTTTCCATCTAGTACTCCTTCATCCTGTAATTTCACTCACTCTATCACAGAACATCTGCTCTCTCACCTCCCCCCTCTCTCATCTCCCCCTCTCTGCTCTCTCACCTACCCCCTCTCTCACCTCCCCCTCTCTTCTCTCTCACCTCCCCTCCTCTCTGCTCTCTCAACTCCCCCCTCTCTGCTCTCTCAACTCCCCCCTCTCTGCTCTCTCACCTCCCCCCTCTCTGCTCTCTCACCTCCCCCCTATCTCCTCTCCCCCCTCCCCCTCTCTATCTCTCCATCTCTCTGTATTAAAGCGGGATGAAGTAGGGTGTGCGTGAAGAGAATGCCAGTTGAGGCAGATCAATGGAGCCCAAAGCAGTGAGAGCTGTGTTTCTCCCCACTCCTTGTCTCTCTCTCTCTCTTTCCATACTGGGGCCAGGAAGCCACCGGCAGGGCGCAGCTACACACAGTCCCCCCCCACTACAGACAGACAGACAGAGAGACAGAGACATAGAGACAGACAGACAGAGAGACAGAGACAGAGACATAGAGACAGACAGAGAGAGAGCTGTACATAATAAGAAATCAATGTATTTTCCGACGTTGACGTTGACAGACGGAGCCCACCTCTCTCTCCACTGATGGAGGAGTGAAGGGATAGATAGAGAGATGGAACCCTCAATAATTGAACAAGGGATTCTCTGAGAATGGAAACAGCCCGACACTATCTGGTGATGCCTCAGTATGGGGTTGATGAACAGTAACCATTTTCAGTTCAAGACTGGTTGTCACTGAAAAACAATCCCCCCCCAGTTAAAAATATTATCATGACAAGATATGAACCGCCATCTCATAAAATGTGGTGATAATTGCTGAGGAAAGGGAGAGAGAGAGAGAGAGAGGAGGTAAAAACAGCAATAACCACCCTGGACATCCAACACCAGCCAAGACAGCAAACCACAGGGTCAATGTATGATCATGGTCACATGATCACATCCTCAGCTCTAAGCACAACAGCCCATTGGTTGACAACCTAAAACCGTCCCTGAAAAGGAGTTTAGTACACAAACACTGAGTCTCTTAACTAAGTCCCTTCACAATCACCTCAACACATCATCCACTGTCCATTCTGTTTGGACTTGGCAGTGAAGACTAGTTAGCATGACCTACACAGGCCTCTCAATGGTCACGATCCAGACCCAGTGGTCAGCTCATATCCCTCCCCACAGACTAGACTAGAGTGCCTCCATTCAGTGATGAACAACTATTCACAGTGTCTGGTCCGTCACTGTAACAACACCCCTTAGGTGAACTCAACCATACATCACTCTGGCAGGTTGGATTATTAGCAACGCTGTTAGCTTCCCCTCTCTCTCCGCGTGTGTCACCTCTCCCTACCCATCTGGGAGTAAAACAATGATGTGCTCTCTCTGAGACTGTCACAACCCACTGATAGTAAAAGAGAATCTGGTCACAGATGTTGTTCGCTGGCAATCATTCAAGATGGACTGAAATGGTGACAATTTTCTCCCGGAGCGAAATGGTGAGGCTAAGCAGGCTTCACGTTTGCCACCTACCAGATGCCAGGTACATTGTCTCAGTCACTCTCACCTCTGAAGATGTTGACTGAGAAAGCAGTTGAATCATAATGTTCTGGTTATCGCAGGGACACGGGTAGAACGCCTTGTGTCTCCATAGCAGATCTGCCATCACCATGCTAATTGAACACTCCTCCCGGGAAAATCACATTCGGTCCCCCAATGGAGACGGTCGTGGCTGATTATATGGAAATACAAACAAAATGTCTTTCGGCCACCTTCATGGTTGTGAGAGATTGCGATATTAATTAAAATGGAGAGGAGGGCGGGAGGTGTGGGGAGGCATCTGAAGCCGTTAGAGAGTAATGAAACTGAACAGGGGAAATGCAGAAAGTTCATTTAGAGCTTTGCCAACTGAGCACACATTAGCATTCTAATGTCATCAGCAATATTTCAGTGAACAACCCCTCCACCTAGGACCCACCGGGGGCACATTGCATCTGCCAGCTAACTAGACCATGATCAGAGGTCGTTTCCCCCTGACCACTGAGACAAGACTGACAGGATAGGTCAAAGCCATCTGCCAGTGATCCATCATCCCTATTGAAAGGTATGGTAGGTTTTCTATATCCACATTGCATTTACTGTAGGTCTCTCCATCTTTAGGTCTCTCCATCTTTAGGTCTCGCCATCTTTAGGTCTCTCCATCTTTAGGTCTCTCCATCTTTAGGTCTCTCCATCTAGTCTTTTCAGGCCAGGAATTCGTAGAAAAAAGGAAAGGAATCTACAAGCTATTAGGAAAGATAAAAAGTATCTGATTGTGATTGTAGGGGATGACAGGGGATGAGGTAAAGAAAGGGCATTTAAGAGTACTGTCACACAGTCACACAGCAGTGGATGGCTCCTTAAGAGGATGAGTCTCTCCCTGTCATGTTAATGGAGTGTGTATAGGAGAGTGGAGAGGAGGCACGGGGAAGGTTGAGTGAGAAGAGATGAGCAAAGAGAGAAGAGGGAAGGTCATGGGGATGTGGAGCGGGACCTAACTGACAGGATTAAGTGCTCAACAAACAGAGGCGGGCCACGCTGGGTTAACCCCTGACAGCCAGAGAGCCAGAGCTCCCCTCGATAACCCAGGCTAAGGCATGATGGATCAGGGCCTGCTGTCAGCCGTAATGACTCCTGTTCTGATAGAGGCTCAGCCAGAGAGATCAACAGCCGTGGTGGCTGCTCTTCACTGCTTCCCATCACAGTGACGTGTGACACTGGGCATAAAGTAGAAAGTCAATCTGATCAACAACCACCACTCATATGTGGCAGTATATTGTTTTACAAGGACGTCGTGGCAGTATATTGTTTTACAAGGACATCGTGGCAGTAT
Organism: Salvelinus alpinus; assembly: GCF_045679555.1. Lineage (NCBI taxonomy): Eukaryota > Metazoa > Chordata > Actinopteri > Salmoniformes > Salmonidae > Salvelinus > Salvelinus alpinus. The sequence continues at coordinate 13,235,593 of NC_092106.1, forward strand.
ATTGTATTACGAGGACATCCTGGCAGTATATTGTTTTACAAGGACATCGTGGCAATATATTGTTTTACAAGGACATCGTGGCAGTATATTGTTTTTACGAGGACCGTGGCAGTATATTGTTTTACAAGGACATCGTGGCAGTATATTGTATTACGAGGACATCCTGGCAGTATATTGTTTTTACGAGGACATCGTGGCAGTATATTGTTTTTACGAGGTCATCGTGGCAGTATATTGTTTTTACGAGGACATCGTGGCAGTATATTGTTTTTACGAGGACATCGTGGCAGTATATTGTTTTTACGAGGACATCGTGGCAGTATATTGTATTACGAGGACGTCGTGGCAGTATATTGTATTACGAGGACAGCGTGGCAGTATATTGTATTACGAGGACATCGTGGCAGTATATTGTATTACGAGGACGTCTCATTTAGTCGTGGAGAGACAATCTGATCTGATGTGCAGGGGAAAATCCATGCTCCAGTACATCAATACGGAGAAGATGTGAAGGACATGAGTCGGTCACTGCTAATGTGATCAACTGGAGGGGATATGACATAACAGTCGGGCGTAATGTGATCAAATGGATCAGAATGGAACATGTGAGCAGATTACACTGTGAATAACTGGGGAGGAACTGGCATCAGTGTCGGTGTAGATTGGAGCCAGCCTCTCAGTATCTCACCTAGAAGAACCTGATTCCACGCTGAGCCCAGGCCTGGGCCCTTATTCAAAAAGCATAGGAGGGCTGATATAGGATCAGGTCCCATCTGTCCATAATACTACTATTCATCATGAGCTTAAACGCTAAACTGATCCTAGATCAGCACTCAGATGCTTTATGAATACGGGAAGGGGACAGCGAATGACTTTGGGTTGACTGTTTGGGTGGGTGGGTAGTAATAAGAGTGTATTGGAGCACCTGCGATTTGTCCCAAATGGCACCCTATTCTCCATTTAGTGCACTACCTTTGACCAGGGTTCATAGGGCCCAGAGGGCTCTGGTCAGAAGTAATGTACTCTATAGGGAATAGGGTGCCATTTTGGGATGCATCCATGATGCAGTTCATCTCTACTCCTCCTGCAGGTCCCCAGGGCTCAGGGCTCAGGCCCAACACCATGGCATGGGAAGGAACACCTTAGATTCTGTGGCCCCCTTCCTTCTGCCCCCCCCCCCCCCACCCCCACCCCCACCCCTCTCATCCCTCCCCCGTCTCCCTTCTCTCCCCATCTTGTCGCCGTGTCTCTGTGCAGGTGTTTCAGTGACAACAGCCATGGACCGTTGAGGCACCACGCTCATCCCTCGCCACCCTCCAGGCAAGACCAAGCAGCTTACTGAACAGCCACCTCCGAGCCAAACACAGTGGGATGTGCTGGGAACCAGCTTACCAGCTGTGCATGCATAAACACACACACATACAATCACGGATGCACAAAACACATGCGTGCATACAGACACACGGTAACACACACGTGCATATACGCTCCCTCTCCTCTCCCTTCCCCTCCCTCCTAACCAGCCCTCTCGTATCTGCTCTCCAGGCTCCCATGTCTCCCATTGTTTTTCAAATCATTGCAATCATGATGCGTGCTCCAGTAAACCATTGCACAATGACATTACATCACGTGTGAATGCATTTGATGGCACAATAAACCATTTAGGGACATAAAGATTTAGCATAATCTATTATATATAAGCCAGGACAAGCTACAAAACCCTTTCTCGCCATCATAACTGTACAGGCACCTCTGACACTATATCTAAGGCTGTGGAGAGACTGGTGGAGATACAGGAAGCTGGAGGAGGAAGGGAGGGCTGGGGAAGAGGGCCTACCAGGCTTGTGGTGACAAGAAAAAAAAAGGAGGAACGAAAAAGACTGTAGATCAGTGAAGCCTCTCTCTTTCATACTACTATTATGGTTATGAATGTAGGGTACTCTTTTGACTGACTGGTCCGTTGGGACAAAGGAAAGGAGAAAAAACCCTGACATACAGTAGTGATATACAATACTGCTAGTCTCACAGCGCAGCTTCATAAGGACTATCTGAGCAAAGTACCCAGAGGCCTCTCCCTAGGGTCTGTGACTGAATCCCAAATGGCACCCTATTCCCAGGGCTCTAGTCAAAAGTAGTGCACTATGTAGGGGATAGGCTGCCCTTTGGGATGCAGCCTGTATTCTGCCCTCTGGTTAGTGAGAAGTAGCTAAACAGAAGAGCCATCTAGCCTGCACAGCGAGGGGATCTCTCAGTACCCTGCGCTTATCAAAGATCCCACTACTGGGGCTTCCGGAGGGGCACAGTGGTCTAAGACACTGCATCACAGTGCTAGCTGTGCCACTAGAATTCTGGGTTCGAGTCCAGGCTCTGTCGCAACCAGCCGCGACCGGGAGACCCATGGGGCGGCGCACAATTGGCCCAGCGTCATCCGGGTTTGGTCGGCAGGGATGTCCTTGTCCCATCGCACACTAGCGACTCATGTGGCGGGCCAGGCGCAGTGCATGCCGACACAGTCGCCAGGTGTACGGTGTTTCCTCCGACACGTTGGTGCAGCTGGCTTCCGGGTTAAGTGGGCATTGTGTCAAGAAGCAGTGCAGCTTGGTTGGGTTGTGTTTCGGAGGACGCACGGCTCTCGACCGAGTCCGTACGGGAGTTGCAGCGATGAGACAAGACTAACTACTAATTGGAAACCACGAAATTGGGGAGAAAACGGAGTAGTTCCCACTACTGCTACCAACATCTAATCACACACCATCACCTGTCGTCCCTCAGATACACTATGCAGAGCCCGAGGCCCAACCATCACCTGTCGTCCCTCAGATACACTATGCAGAGCCCGAGGCCCAACCATCACCTGTCGTCCCTCAGATACACTATGCAGAGCCCGAGGCCCAACCATCACCTGTCGTCCCTCAGATACACTATGCAGAGCCCGAGGCCCAACCATCACCTGTCGTCCCTCAGATACACTATGCAGAGCCCGAGGCCCAACCATCACCTGCTGCCAACATCTCACCTAATCACACACCATCACCTGTCGTCCCTCAGATACACTATGCAGAGCCCGAGGCCCAACCATGACCTGCTGCCTACAGTGTTGCTTACCCCATGCACCTTATGAATACGCAGTGTCAAGTGTATGTGTGTTTAATGTGCGCAGTTGTGTTTTACACCTCTGGTGCTGACAGCAATGTTAGTCTTAACACCCTTCGGGGGTGTTTACACGACCTTGTCAACACGCACCGACGCATCCAAAATTGCACTGAAAAGGGGCTCTAGTCTACAGACTACACTACAGTCCAGTCTACAGACTACACTACAGTCCAGTCTACACTACAGTCCAGTCTACAGACTACACTACAGTCCAGTCTACAGACTACACTACAGTCCAGTCTACAGACTACACTACAGTCCAGTCTACAGACTACACTACAGTCCAGTCTACAGACTACACTACAGTCAAGTCTACAGACTACACAACAGTCCAGTCTACAGACAACACTACAATACTGTCTACAGACTACCCTACAGTACAGTCTACAGACTACACTACAGTCCAGTCTACAGACTACACTACAGTCCAGTCTACAGACTACACTACAGTCCAGTCTACAGACTACACTACAGTCCAGTCTACCCTACAGTACAGTCTACAGACTACACTACAGTCCAGTCTACAGACTACACTACAGTCCAGTCTACAGACTACACTACAGTCCAGTCTACAGACTACACTACAGTCCAGTCTACACTACAGTCCAGTCTACAGACTACACTACAGTACTGTCTACAGACTACACTACAGTCCAGTCTACAGACTACCCTACAGTACAGTCTACAGACTACCCTACAGTCCAGTCTACAGACTACACTACAGTCCAGTCTACAGACTACACTACAGTCCAGTCTACAGACTACACTACAGTCCAGTCTACAGACTACACTACAGTACTGTCTACAGACTACACTACAGTCCAGTCTACAGACTACACTACAGTCCTGTCTACAGACTACACTACAGTCCAGTCTACAGACTATACTACAGTCTACAGACTACACTACAGTCCAGTCTACAGACTACACTACAGTCCAGTCTACAGACTACACTACAGTCCAGTATACAGACTACACTACAGTCCAGTCTACAGACTACACTACAGTCCAGTCTACAGACTACACTACAGTCCAGTCTACAGACTACACTACAGTCCAGTCTACAGACTACACTACAGTCCAGTCTACAGACTACACTACAGTCCAGTCTACAGACTACACTACAGTCCAGTCTACAGACTACACTACAGTCAAGTCTACAGACTACACAACAGTCCAGTCTACAGACTACACTACAATACTGTCTACAGACTACCCTACAGTACAGTCTACAGACTACACTACAGTCCAGTCTACAGACTACACTACAGTACTGTCTACAGACTACACTACAGTCCAGTCTACAGACTACACTACAGTCCTGTCTACAGACTACACTACAGTCCAGTCTACAGACTACACTACAGTCTACAGACTACACTACAGTCCAGTCTACAGACTACACTACAGTCCAGTCTACAGACTACACTACAGTCCAGTCTACAGACTACACTACAGTCCAGTCTACAGACTACACTACAGTCCAGTCTACAGACTACACTACAGTCCAGTCTACAGACTACACTACAGTCCAGTCTACAGACTACACTACAGTACTGCAGGTCTGAGTGATGGAGGGGAGGCTGGGGAGTTTCACATTGGAAGGATGGGGGCTATTCAAGACAGCATTCACTGCACAACCTGAGGAACACTTTAACTGTGGTGAACAGTGAACAGGCAGAATAACTGGAAAAGAGAGAGGCAAAAAGGG
>NC_092106.1:14145456-14357956 GCF_045679555.1 Salvelinus alpinus
CCGGGCTAATGTCCATTGCTCGTGTTTCTTGGCCCAAGCAAGTCTCTTCTTATTGGTATCCTTTAGTAGTAGTTTCTTTGCAGCACTTTTACCATGAAGGCCTGATTCACACAGTCTCCTCTGAACAGTTGATGTTGAGATGTGTCTGTTACTTGAGCTCTGTGATGCATTTATTTGGGCTGCGATTTCTGAGGCTGGTAACTGTAATGAACTTATCCTCTGCAGCAGAGGTAACTCTGGGTCTTCCTTTCCTGTGGCAGTGCTCATGAGAGCCAGTTTCATCATAGCGATTAATGGTTTTTGTGACTGCACTTGTCAAGAACTTTGAAAGTTTCTTCATTTTCCACATTGACTGACCTTCATGTCTTAAAGTAATGATCGACTATCGTTTCTCTTTGCTTATTTGAGCTGCTGTTGTCGTAATATAGACTTGGTCTTTTACCAAATAGGGCTATCTTCTGTATACCAACCCTACCTTATCACAACACTGATTGGCTCAAATGCATTAAGAAGGAAATTCCACAAATTAACTTAACAAGGTATACCTGTTAATAGAAATGTATTCCAGGCGACTACCTCATGAAGCTGGTTGAGATAATGCAGAGTGTGCAAAGCTGTCAAGGCGAAGGGTGGCTACTTTGAAGTATCTCAAATATAAAATATATTTTGACTTGTTCAACACAATTTATTTTTTATATTTTGGTTACTACATGATTCCATATGTGTTAGTTCATAGTTTTGATGTCATCACTATTATTCTACAATGTAGAAATGTTTTAAACTAAAGAAACCCTGGAATGAGTAGGTGTCGCAACCGTTTGACTGTTAGTGTGTGTAAAACCAGGACGAGTCGATGCTTCAAAATTGGTTCTCATTTGCGGCATCATTGGTCTCATGCCTCTTTGTGCCTGGAGTCCTGGTATATTTGGGACATTTATGCAGAATGCAAACTGATCCTTATGATTTCTTGACATAAATAAATACAGCATGACTTCATTCTTTAATATCTGCTAGAGAATCTGGTGTCTGTTTCAAACAACTATAACGGAGTTTCCCAAGGGGTGCATGTTTAGGTGTTTGCCCTGGCACTACACAGCTGATTCAAATAATCTACCAATCATTAAGTTTTGATGATTTTAATTGGCTGTCTAGTGCTTGGGAAAAAAACAAAATGTGCACCCCTTTGGTGTCCCTGGACCGAGTTTGGGAAACACTCAAGTATAGGGTATCATTTGAGACCCACTTTGTCATGTTTCATCCTGTGACTAACCATTCTACTGTTCCTACAGCCAAGAGTCCTACCACTACTCAGTCCCCCAAATCCTCCTTCTTGGCCAGTCTGAACCCCAAGACCTGGGGCAAGCTGGGCGCCCAGACCAACAGCACCAACTCTGAGCCCTCTCGCACGGCCGGTGTGAGTGGCCTGGCACGCGCCCTTCCCAAGGACTCTGTCTCCAACAACAGGTACGACGGAAACCATTACGGTGGTGGTGATGATGATGATTTTATCGCAGTGTTGGTAGTAGTGGTGGAGATTATAATAGTGGTGTTGGTGGTTATCATTGGCTCGCTCAGAAAATGTAGCTAGGGCTGTGTTCAGTATGAAAATTGGTGTGCAACGGTGCTGTTCCTGAAGATCAGTTGAAAAACAGGTTTGGTTGTGTAAATATGAGCATTCAAAATGCAACGTTACCCTTTTAAATTTGTCACTCATTGCTTCACACCCCACCACACGGTGCAAACATACCTGTCCAAGAACGTTGAACGCTTTGGGGAAAGGTGCCATTCAATACAGACTGTCACGTGACATAGCAAGAGTTTAATCCCAAATAATGTGCCCCTCGTTTGGCAGTCTCAGGTCCTGAGGGCTGCACTTAAAATTGAATGGGCTTGCGGATTTGGCCCTTGGGCTCTGTTTGACACCCCTGGTTTAGTCAAATCGATTGCACCCAAGCTGTCAAATCTTAGATTCCTCCTGGTTCCAAGGTCTCTCCCCTTGGACAACCTCCTCCAATGGTCTTTGTGAGGGAGTTAAAGAATTGAGAAAACAAGACAGCCAATAGTAGTAGTGGTGATGATGATGGTCGCCCCCTTACAGGGACAAGATCAAGACTTGGATCAAAGAGCAGGCCTGTAAGTTTGTGGCACGCTACTTCAACACTGAAAACATTGATGGCAGCAACCCCGCACTAAATGTACTCCAGAGACTCTGCACCGCCACGCAACAGCTCAGCCTACAGGTACTGTACTCACCAACACTCTCCCATGTTGTAGTATTGCACACGATGAAAGTAAATAGTCATTAGTTGAGATCTTGGAGACTGCTTTGGAGACCCTGTTTGCTAATACTAACTTGAACAGCTGTTTTGCTTTGCTGTTTTGATGGTACTATCTACATTGCTAGCTAAAGACAAGGTCATTAAGGTATGATGGTGAGTGACTTGGGTTATGATACACTTCTTGACCGCTGTCACACCCCCAATCCCCCACCAGATGGACGGTGGCGTGGAGTGCCTCGTGGAGATCTGCAGCATCGTGTCAGAGTCGGACGTGTCGTCGTTCGAGATCCAGCACAGCGGCCTGGTCAAGCAGCTGCTGCTTTACCTGACCTCCAGCAGTGACCGTGACCTGGTCAGCCGTGACGTCCGCCTCAAGAGGTTCCTGCACGTCTTCTACGGCTGCCCGGTAAGGCTGGTCTGAAGCACAGAACTAGAATGAGATTCTGTTTCTATTATCAGAAGTTTGTCTTTCGCCCGATGAAGACGTTCATCCTTTCTCAGTATCCAGTGACTGAATGTAGCCAACTCCAGTCTAATAGGCCATGTTGGCAGAGACTGGAGCTGAGGGCATCTTAAAAATAAATAAAAACATCTGTCTAGGAAGGCTGTCACACAAACAAATGGGCCATGTTGCGCTAGTAGGGCATCAAGTTTTTCCCTGACCACTTCAGATTGACCTGACCAGGATAAACTCAAGGCCCTAGTTATTGGCTATACATCTCATGGCTCTAAATACATTATAAAGCCAGTATGAGGGTTTGCGCTCAGGCTAGAATGAATGGCAGCTGGTCTGTATGTATATTTTTCTCCTAGAGTTCAAAAGGTACTCACTCAACTGAGCCCCACCCTCAAGTTTTGTGGCCTACTAGAGTATTGCATCTGTATCTATTGCTTATATAATGTAGTCTTTTTAGTCTTTTTTTTTATATATATATTTTTTAAACTTTTTATTTAACTTGTCAAGTCAGTTGACAGCCAAACCCGGATGACGCTGGGTCAATTGTGCGCTGCCCCATGGGACTCCCAATCACGGCCGGTTGTGATTCAGCCTGGAATCGAACCAGGGTCTGTAGTGACGCCTCTAGCACCGAGATGCAGTGCCATAGACTGCTGCCCCACTCGGGAGCCCTACATTATGTAGGTTGGACCAGTGTTTCCCAACTCCGGTCTTCGAGTATCCACAACAGCACATTTTTGTTGTAGCCCTGGGCAAAAACACCTGATTCAGCTCATTGAGGCCTTGGTGATTAGTTGACAAGTTGAATCGGGTGTTTTTGTCCTGGGCTACAACACAATGGAAGTTGGGAAACACTGGCTTAGACCGTTGTCTTTTTTTAAATTATATGTGACATTTGAATTGTCAGTTTTTAATATTCTTCTACATATTCCCTGTTAATATACATTTAACTACCAATTTGTCAGTATCTAATGAACTATAGCTGCTTGCTCCTGTTACGCACAGCAGGTGTCTTAAATACGTGTCTCCTCGTTTGTTTGTACAGCTCTGAAGGCATAAGGCTGAAACGTATGCTCCTTTTTTATTTATACTGAGCAAAAATATAAACGCAACATGCAACAATTTCAAAGATTTTACTCCGTTACAGTTCATTTAAGGAAATCGTTCAATTGAAATAAATGCTTTAGGCCCTAATCTATGGATTTCACATGACTGGGAATAGAGATGCATCTGTTGGTACTTGAAAAATATTAATAAAATTAGGGGCGTTGATCCTCATGCAGCGTGACACATCCTTCGCATGAAGTTGATCAGGCTGTTGATTGTGGGCTGTGTAATGTTGTCCCTCTCTGGATATTGCCGTGAACTGTAACACGTTGTACACATCGATCGATAGCATCCCAAACATGCTCAATGGGTGACATGTCTAGTGAGTATGCAGGTCATTTTAAAGAACTGGGACATTTTCAGCTTCCAGTAATTGTGTACAGATCCTTACGACATGGGACTGTGCGTTATGTGGGAACATGAGTTGATGATGGCGGATGAATGGCACGACAGTGTGCCTCAGGATCTCGTCATGGTATCTCTGTGCATTGAAATTGCCATCCATAAAATGCAATTGTTTGTTGTCTTTAGCTTATGCCTGCCCATACCATACCCCCACCGCCACCATGGGGCGCTCTGTTAACAACGTTGACGTCAGCAAACCGCTCGCCCACACAACGCCATACACGTCGTCTGTGGGTGTGAGGCCGGTTGGATATGCTGTTAAATTCTCTAAAACCACGGAGGCGGCTTATGGTAGAGAAATGAACGTTCAAACTTCTAGCAACAGCTCTGGTGGATATTCCTGCAGTCAGCATGCCAATTGCACACACCCTCAACTTGAGACATCTGTGGCATTATGTTGTGACAACTGCACATTTTAATGGCCTATTGTCCCCAGTTCAAGGTGCACCTGTGTAATGATCATGCTTTTAAATCAGCTCCTTGAAAGATTAATGCCACAGCTGTCAGGTGGATAGATTATCTTGGCGAAGGAGAATTGCTCACTAACAGGAATGTAAAATATTTGTGCACAACATTTTAGGGAATTAACTTTTTGTCCGTATGGATAATGTCTGCAATCTTTTATTTCAGCTCAACTTTCTTATAGCTCCTTGCACTGTCATTCTTTGTATTTTTTCAAGCATGGATTAAATTAAGTATTTTGCATCTAGGCCTCCTTGGGTTATTCCTTTTCATGGTTTTGATTGGGCCCATCTTTTGAACAGTCTAAATACAGTATGACACAATTGATTGCAAAACCATGCTTTGTCAGTTTTTTTACAATGGCAATATTCAACCCTGGTTGTACTCAGTAGGAAACAAATGGAATAAAACTAAAGGGAGGAACTACCTAAACTTATCCCAGAAATAAATGCTTTTTTAAATTTTCTGTTTCAAAAATGTTTATACGTTGTGCCCTGATGAATACGACAAGTCTTTGCAGTTTGTTTGAAGTATGTCCCTCCTGTGTTATGCCCGTCCAGATCCCGGGGATGGAGCCGGCAGGCCGCCTGGAGCCATCTGAGAACGGGCCCCTGCTGTCACTGGTGCGCAAGATGAACAACTGCCTAAGCCAGATGGAGCAGTTCCCTGTCAAGGTGCACGACTTCCCCAGTGGCAACGGCAACGGGAGCAGGTTAGTTCATTTACCAAGTTCCATCCCTTCCTTTTGTTCCACAAACCCTATTTTTGTCAGCCATTCACTAATGTGTGGTTACTTAATGTGTGATGTCCTATTGAAGTCTATGGGTGTAGGTCAAGGAAGGGGACTTGCCAGTATTTACCTCTTTTGTATCTTTGTGATCTTGTCTATTGACTTGTGTGTTCTTCAGAGGTTCTCAGGCTCTGAAGTTCTTCAACACACACCAACTCAAGTGTCAGCTGCAGAGGCACCCGGACTGCACCAATGTGAAGCAGTGGAAGGGGGGCCCGGTGAAAATTGACCCCCTGGCTTTGGTACAGGCCATTGAACGCTACCTGGTGGTCCGAGGTGAGCACTGGGAACTGTCTCTTTACATTGAGTTACTGTCTTGACTTAAGCCCTTTCACTCGGTGGAGCATAGGTCACCCACAAATGATCTTCATCCAACGGGGCTGCTTTCTCAAGTTCCTTCCCAGAGTATTTCTGTCCTTCTCTTCTGGCAGAATAGAATGTCTCCTTTATGGTTAACATGCTGACGTGCTCAATGGGACTTTTGTCTACAGGTTACGGACGAATAAGAGAGGAGGATGAGGACAGCGACGATGATGGTTCAGACGATGAAATTGATGAATCGCTGGTACGTAGCTACAATGTCCTTGCAAAATACTCTCCATATTGGATACTACCTCTTTCCCCCACCAATAACTATGTTACCTTCCACCCTAACTTGACCGTCTATCTCTGTCCAGGCGGCCCAGTTCCTGAACTCAGGCAGCGTGCGCCACCGGCTGCAGTTCTACATCGGCGACCACCTGCTGCCCTACAACATGACGGTTTACCAGGCGGTGCGGCAGTTCAGCCTGCAGGCAGAGGAGGAGAGGGAGTCAACGGACGACGAGGCCAACCCGCTCGGACGGGCCGGCATCTGGACCAAAACCCACACCATATGGTATCCCTTTTACGCTGGCTGTCCACACACACCAGTCTATAGGCTGGACTGATTAACGAACCCAACCATAGCCTAAAATTGTGTTTTTGGTCCACCAGCCACTGTGGCAGGTAGATGAGAAAATCTACCAGCCCCTCAGATTTGTTTTATCAGCCAAAATATTTTTTTGCTGTAATTATATAAAACAGATGACCATGTTTCTAAAACAAGAAATGTATTAGTAAGAAATAATGTGGTATATTGCTCAATTTCATTTTTTTTACCTCTTTTAATTAAAATTATCAGACACAAAATGTTCTGCTGCGCTTTTAAGGGCACGTGGTTACCATAGTAACGGGGCCACCCGAGTCCAGTCACATGTCTAAGATTTGTCTCTTCGCTCTCAGTTGAAGCAGCAGACTCAAACTAGCGTTGAAAAACAACTGAACTTGTGAACAAAACAATGTAAATAGAGTATATTACACTATCTTTTATGCATGTGCCCAGTGCCTCCAAAAATGTATCGATCAGCACTTCACTCAGTGAGCTTAGCTCCCCTGCCAGACAGTGTTGCTGCTTGAGGTGGGATATAGGATTCGTTTTTATTTGTGCAATAAACAGCTATGAAACAAAACAGCAGAATTACTTTAAAAACAGTGGCGGGTGAAATAGACTTTCTTGCCCGCCAATACCTAAATATACCTGCATTTGGCCCTGAACATATCTGACTGATGCTTGTAGTAGGTGGCTGTTAGGGTTGAGATGTCTCACATACAAACACACATGTCTAATAGGTGGCTGAGTTAGTGATCAAATGCAACTGACATGGCAGTGTAGTCATGTTCCACGATATGCTTTATGTAGAGACTCTCTATCCCATCAGGTATAAGCCAGTGAGGGAGGATGAGGATGGCACTAAGGATGTGGTGGGAGGGAAGAGGGGCCGGGCACAGACTGCCCCCACCAAGACCTCGCCCCGCAATGCCAAGAAACAGGACGAGCTGTGGCACGGTAGGAACCACTACCACCACCTCTGGGCCTAGGTGGGTGTCTGTGTTGTCTACTGGCCTGGAGACTGAGAGACAAGTTCTGCTGGTTTATTTTATAGTGCAACTCTAATGTACTCCTTACAGTGGGGAGGGAGTGAGCTGACCCTTCGCTAAGCCTTGCCCCCCTTGGTTACTGTTGCAACCTCGGTCAACATTTTCACGAAGCCCAATTCATCTTTCAAACCACTGGCGAAAACCCCTCACAATGATCTCAAACTGTTTGTAATCCTTAAGTCTATTTCCGAACCCGTGCGTCAATCTAAGTAAAAAATAAAAATAAGAATCCCCATCAAAATATCAGTTTAAGCTAGAGATGTTTTTTTTTGCAAGGGCTGCGTCTAAATCCACCTTATCTGCCCATGTCGTCCTTCCGCATCTGCGATGGAAGTTGGCTGAGTTATAGCGGTGCTTTTCATACCATGAGACATTCCTGAAAATTGGTCTTCTCACGAAAATGTCTGTAGTGGAAAGATGACTCACGAGGATGTTCTCTGTTTTGCTCTACGACCCCCACGAGTATCATGGGACTCGTCTGAAGGTAACCCATGGGAATATGGAGGTCGTTTTGTGGCAACAAAAATAAGGGGATAAATGTGTCAATGTTTTTCCTGAGCTTTCTTACTTTTTCTGCTAAGCGCGCTCTAATTGTTGGCTAATGTCAACAGCAAATTAGCATTATTTTCTTTTAATATAGCCAACTTAGCTAGCTAACATGCATTTGCAGAACCAGTTATATTAACCCTATATGTAACATTGTCTTTAAACAACTGGTGAAGGGTCTGTATGCGATCAAAACATAAGGAAACCACTATCTTCAAGAAGAGATCCCAATAAACACTTTTGGCCCCATATGGTAGCCGATCAGTGTAAAAAATATATTTCCTTTCTGCTCCTCCGAATGGTCTTGTACGTTGCTAGCGAGCAAACAATGTAACCGCAGTATAATTTTGTTTTCGAAAAATATTACAACAGGCTCTATTTCATGTATCATCGTTTAAAAACAAATCATAGCCCTCCATGGCTTCCAAGGGTTTTAAACATGAGCTTGTCCGAGGTGTTGGACTACAGTTGCTATCCATCGGTGTGCCCAAAATTCTGGGGCGGTGCTTAGTGACTGGTCAATTGACTTTTTTTTTACCATCTGAATTAATGTGACCTGAGATGACCTCTTCACACAAGCCCACAGATATGGTCTGTCTAATCAATTAATCAAATGTATTTCCAAAACTTTGCATTTGCACTAACCCCCTGGCCAAAGGGCTTTTACAGTTTCAAATGACACTCTATTCTCTACACCGTATTACTTTTGAAAGTAGTGCACTACATAGGAGATTTGATCATTATTTGACCTACACTAAATCTGCCCACTCAAGTCCTTATCTCATACTATACATTTTATCATGTCAGTTTAGCTACCACATATCTGTGTCGTATTCATTGGCCACGAAAAGGTCAAACAAGTGACTACCTGCCCTTGTCCAATAAGAAACGCTTGTTTTTGTTTACCATTGCAAAACGTTTTGCTACCGTGTGCATGAAATTATGACCCTGACTTGCTGTCTCCTCTCCCAGACGGCGTGTGTCCCAGCGTGGCCAGCCCGTTGGAGATGTACCTCATGTCAGAACCCCCAGAGAGCATCACCTTCGACGACCCGTCTCTGGATGTCAACCTGTTGCTGAGGGTGCTGCACTCCATTAGTAGTTACTGGTTCTACCTGTACGACGTGAGTAGCCTGTCCTATCCCCTCTCCAGCCCACAGATACTGGCACTAACTGAACATACTGGTTGAGTCCCAGAAGGCACCCTATAACCTTTTATTAGTGCACTACTTTTGACCAGGACCAATAGGGATCTGGTCAGAAGTAGTCCACCATGTAGGGAATACGTTGCCATTTGTGACACAAGCCTGTATGTCTGCCTCCAACATATTCCACTGTCCGTGTCATGTTCTACATAATGCTAAAGATATCTTTATAGTCTGTGGGCTTGTAGAAGGTAAACCACAATGTACCATATATATAACTGTCTGCCAGCTAGACAGCTGTTTGGTGCACACAGTTGCCCAAATTAATGTTATTTTTTTCATTCAAACAACCTAGCCCCCTGTTTCTTTGCATCAGAGAAGGGGCACTGTGTTGTAGTTCCAGTAGACTGAGGTTGTTTTTTTCAGAATGCTGTGTCTAAGGAGATCATCCCTACCAGTGAGTTCATCAACAGTAAGCTGACAGCCAAGGCCAACCGACAGCTGCAGGACCCTCTGGTCATCATGACCGGCAACATCCCCACCTGGCTCACAGAGCTCGGCAAGACCTGGTAACTACTTTTCAGCTCATAAACACCCACAAGAACCTGCCTAGCTTTTCCTGAATATTTGACTGAGTATTCACTAATGCAATGTCCTCAAACCGCATGTCTAGACCAGGGTTGGGGACAATTTCAATTCAGGAAGTAAACTGAGACTTCAATTTTCTCTTCCAGGCCCAAGATTAACCCCACATAAGCAACTGAATATATATACTTACTGGCCAGTTTATTAGGTACACCACCTCTTCCACAAATGGATCGCGCCTACATACAGTGAGTCACGTGGCCAACTAGATAAAGCAGGCATCGAGGCATTCAGTTACTGTTCGATTGAATGTTAGGCCACTTTCTTTTGCCCATTCTAAGTGAGTGTGGTATGATTGGCTGTGCCAGGCGCACCGGATCCAATATCTCAGAAACCCCGCACTCCTTGGCTTTTCACTCACGACAGTGTCTAGGGTTTACCAAGAATGGTGCGACAAATAAAAAAACATCCAGTTAATGGCTTTCCTTTCGGCGAAAACCTGACGAGAGGTCGATGGGGAATGGCAAGAATCGTGCAAACTAACAGGCGGGCCACAAGTGGACCATTAGTGGTGCACGCCTTGTTAATGCTTGTCACGGATGGGCTATTGCAGCAGACGACCACACCGGGTTTCACTCGAATCAGCTAAAAACAAGAATTGGCTCCAGTGGGCACGCGATCACCAACACTGGACAATTGAGGAGTGGAAAAGCAGCCTGGAACATGAGAGCAAGTTCACTTTACTTGAGTGGCCTCAACCCAATAGAGCGTCTTTAGGATGAGATGGATCGGGCTGTTCCCATGAATGTTCCGCCTTTCTTTCTGCAGCAACTGCGTGATGCCTTCGCATCAGGAACGTTTCCGACACCTTGTAGAATGGCCCACAGAATTCCGGCTGTTCTGGAGGCAAAGAAGGGTCAGACCTGGTACTACACTGACTAAAAATATAAATGCAACATGCAACAATTTCAAAGTTTTTACTGAGTTACAGTTCATATAAGGAAATCAGTCAATTAAAAAAATATCATTAGGCCATAATCTATTGATTTCACATGATTGGTATTACAGATATACATATGTTGGTCACAGATACCTTTAAAGAAAAATGAAGGTAGTTGTGTGGATCAGAGAACCAGTCAGTATCTGGTGTGACCACCATTTGCCTCATACAGTGCGACATCTCCTTCATATAGAATTGCAGTCTGATTGTGGAATGTTGTCCCACTCTTCAATGGCTGTGCGAAGTTGCTGGATATATTGTCAGGACCTGGAGCACACTGTCATACACATCATTCCAGAGCATCCCAAACATGCCCAATGGGTGACATGTCTGGTGAGTATGCAGGCCATTGAAGAACTGGGCCATTTTCATCTTCAAGGAAGTGTGTACAGATCCTTGCGACATGGGGCCGTGCAGTAACATGCTGAAACATGAGGTGATGGTGGCGGATAAATGGCACGACAATGGGCCTCAGGATCTCGTCACAGTACCTCTGCATTAAAATTCCCATCGATGAAATTGTTCGTTGTCCGTAGCTTATGCCTGCCCGTATCAAAACCCCACCGCCACCATGGGGCACTGTTCCTAACGTTGACATCGGCAAACTGCTTGCCCACACGACACCATACACGCTGTCAGCCATCTGCCCGGTACAGTTGAAACCGGGATTCATGCATGAAGCGCACTTTTCCAGGGGCCATCGAAGGTGAGCATATGCCCACTGAAGTCTTAAGACGCCGAACTGCAGTCAGGTCAAGATCCTGGTGAGCACGCAGATGAGCTTCTCTGAAACGGTTTCTGACCGTTTGTGCAAATAATTCGGTTATATAAACCCACAGTTTCATCAGATGGCTGGTCTCAGACGATCCCGCAGGTGAAGAATCCAAATGTGGAGGTCCTGGGCTGGTGTGGTTACACATAGTCTGCCATTGTGAGGACGGTTGGACGTACTGCCAAATTCTCTAAAAGGATGTTGGAGGAGGCTTACGGTAGAGAAATTATCTGCAAGAGCTCTGGTGGACAGTCCTCCAGTCAGCATGTCAATGCTCTTTCAAAACTTGACATCTGGTGTTGTGACAACTGCACATTTTAGTGGCCTTTTATTGTCCCCAGCACAAGGTGCACCTGTGTAATGATCATTCTGTCTAATCAGCTTCTTGATATGCCACACCTGTCAGATGGATGGATTATGACACTAACAGGGATGTGAACAAATGTGTTAATGACATTTTTGTTGAAAGGTGGAACCGACACTTAACATGATGCGTTTATATTTTTGTTCTGTGTAGATGGGTGTACCTAATAAACTGTCCGGTGAGTATATAGATGCTTTGCATTTTGACCAACTATCATTGTTACTCCCTTTTCCCCAGTCCCTTCTTCTTCCCATTCGACACACGGCAGATGCTCTTCTATGTGACTGCTTTTGACCGTGACCGGGCCATGCAGCGCCTCCTCGACACCAACCCTGAGATCAACCAGTCAGATTCCCAGGACAGCCGCGTGGCGCCCCGTCTCGACAGAAAAAAGGTGTTGAACATTTTGGTGTAATGTCACCTAATCGACTCAATGTATGCATTTCAAATGCCTTTCTGGAATGGGTTTAATAACTGTAGCCAAGAGGAGTGGACATCCCTAATTAAAAATTACTAAAAGCAGGCTGGATCTCTACCCACTCCTGTTTGTCTTTTCACTAACTCCTCGTTTCTGCTCTTCCCCCTGTCTCTAGCGAACGATAAACCGTGAGGAGCTGCTGAAGCAGGCGGAGTCAGTGATGCAGGACCTCGGCAGCTCCAGAGCCATGCTGGAGATCCAGTATGAGAACGAGGTACAGTACACGCGTTCACACCCTCATTACAGAGCACTGTTCAATCACCTCCATTTTGACTTTGTCCCTCTCAGAACCTGGAGTCGTTTGGGGGGGTAGATTTTGAACATGACCCTAAACTTATCTAGATAGAAGCTCCATCGCTCTCCTGCCTCTATTTCTTTCTTTCTCTCTCCCTTACTCCCCCGGTCTCTGTCCTTCTGTCAGGTGGGCACAGGGCTGGGTCCCACCCTGGAGTTCTACGCCCTGGTCTCCCAGGAGCTGCAGAGGGCCGACCTCGGGCTGTGGAGGGGTGAGGAGGTCGCCCTGTCCAACCCAAAAGGTAACTTTCTACTCCAACCCTCTGGGGAATATATTTGTCTCTAAATAGGAGCTCCTAAAAACATTTTAGAAGTGATTTCTGCAACAAACAACAAAACGTAATTTGGACAGAAATAGGATTTATTTTAGATTTAAAAGCTCTCCTACAGTTTTCTAAGATGTGCCTGGGTGGCAACTGTTAAGTCACATGCGGAGATATGGGCTCCTAAAGAGGACATCATTGCTGAGTAGCTTGTCTTTGAGACCCACATTGGAACAACTCTTCCTCTTCTCCACCATCTTGTTTCCTTCTCCCAGGAAGCCAAGAAGGGACCAAGTACATGTTCAGCTCCCGAGGGCTGTTTGCCGTTCCCTTTGGCAGGACAACCAAACCGGCACACATCGCCAAAATCAAGATGAAGTTCCGCTTCCTGGGCAAGCTGATGGCCAAGGCCATAATGGACTTCAGACTGGTAAACAGTAACACTTTGTACCTCTGACCAGTGGACCAGTCTCTGTGTAGTCTCCACTGCTAATGCTTCTAGACCTTCACTTTTAGTTGTTTTGGAGTGGTTTTTACACTTACATTACTTGCCTTTAGCCCTGTTTGCCAGAATAAAGGTGATTTGTATTTTGGTGATTTTGTATATTTTTTCTGTGCTCCTACTTCAACTCCCCTCTTCTACAGCCCTCCTACATGCTCTCACCTTTCAAGCAGAATTGTACACTCACCTGAACCTCTCAGTAGGTAGCCCTCTGCTGATCTAACACCTGTCTCCCTCCCAGCTGGACCTGCCCCTGGGGCTGCCCTTCTACAAGTGGATGCTGCGGCACGAGACATCCATCAGCTCCCACGACCTGGTCAACATCGACCCGGGTGTGGCCAAGTCCATCCAGCACCTGGAGGACATCATCCGCCAGAAGAGGAGGCTGGAGCAGGACCGCTCCCAAGTCAGTCCCCGATACACAACCTCCCCAGATGCAGCTAACCTCAGTCATTACAATTTGATTTTGGTGATGAGAACTTGGATACTCTTATGGAGGTCTTTCTCAGAGATGGGGTTCATAGTGGTAGCTATAGTAAGGCTTGATTTACACTCCAGTAGACATCCGCTTAGTGGCTCTCCCCACGCATTGCGCAAAGGGCTCTGCAGTCCACACGTAAATTTAATGCGTGTCAGAATTTGCAGCTGTATTCAAGTGTCAGTGATGTTTTGCTAAGGAGAGTGCTTGGTGGAGTGTAAAACCGTTTTGGCCCCTCCCTATCAGATTGATGATGCTCTTCCATGTTACGTTCCCCATATTAATAAAAGGCCTGTTTCCTCCTAGACGAGAGAGACCCTGCAGCAGGCTCTGGAGAGTCTCAACATGAACGGCTGCTCTGTGGAGGACCTAGGCCTGGACTTCACCCTGCCCGGTTTCCCCAACATCGAGCTGAAGAAGGGAGGCAAGGACATCCCTGTCACCATCTACAACCTGGAGGAGTACCTCAGGGTGGGTAGCTCATGCACGCACACACACTTAGACACACACACACACAGCGCTCCTACATATAGACTCTCCACAAACCAGTGTCCACCTCCTTATGGAGCTGACCGTTGGTCCCATTCTCTCCACAGCTGGTGGTCTACTGGACGATGAACGAAGGTGTGTCCCGCCAGTTTGAATCTTTCAGGGAAGGGTTTGAGTCAGTCTTCCCCCTGCATCACTTGCAGTATTTCTACCCTGAAGAGGTGAGTACTGCTATCAATAATCCCAAAAATAATTTATTTACGTGTTTGGTTGTCTTCAGGATGTCACGTTGCCAACCCCCTCTGTGCTCTCCCTTCCGCCTGTAGTTGGATCAGCTGCTTTGTGGCAGCAAGTCCGAGACCTGGGACGTCAAGACCCTGATGGAGTGCTGTCGGCCCGACCACGGCTACACGCATGACAGGTGAGTTACTCCACCGACCAGAGCTCTGACCAGACCTACACTTAGTGTCGTGTTTAGGACTTGTCAGAGTACAGTGGTTTGACGTTTCGTCTTTCTCTCAACAGTCGTGCTGTGAGGTTCCTGTTTGACGTGCTCAGCAGTTTCGATGCAGAGCAGCAGAGACTTTTCCTGCAATTTGTAACAGGAAGCCCCAGGCTACCTGTTGGAGGTGAGTGTTCATGGATACATATTCACCATACACACTTGAAGATTTGTTGTGCTCCGAAGTTGAGTGGTCCCATTCTCCGATTTGAGAATTGAACAATCCCACACTTTGGGTGACATGTTTTCAGAGTGCAATGCACTTTAACTGAGGCTGTAGTCATGTCGTGCCCTCATGCACTTAGTAAGGAAATGAATGTGACACTGTTCACTCTACTGGAAACCCGCAAATGAAAATATAGACCTCAAGTATAGAGAATAGGACAAGACAAAAAAGTATGTCGACAGACAAATCCAGCCATGGCAGTTTTGAGCTGATTCTGATCATGCCACCTCTTTCTCTCCAGGTTTCCGTAGTCTGAACCCGCCGCTGACCATCGTGCGGAAGACATTTGAGTCGACGGAGAACCCGGACGACTTCCTGCCGTCGGTTATGACCTGCGTCAACTACCTGAAGCTGCCTGACTACTCCAGCATCGAGATCATGCGCAAGAAACTGTTGATTGCGGCCCGTGAGGGCCAGCAGTCCTTTCACCTGTCCTGATCTCGCAGTCTCTCTCCCATTCAAAATGCCTTCTACAGCAAACTGACGAAATCATGACTTCCTTTTTAGTTTTTCTTTTTGTAATCACCTACATCAAGGCCAAGTGTGTACAGCCTTCTTGTTAGAGAACACAGCTTGCAGAAATTAAAGGACTTGAGTTATATATTTGCTGCCCCTGTCTCCTACAAAAAAGGTGTTAAATGACTCGCAGAACAAAACAAAAATTATCAGTTGAGTAATGTTTAAAAAAAAACGAAGAAAAAAAAAACCTGAGTTACATTTTAAAATGCGTTGCTGTGTGATATTTAAAGGGATGTTTCCCAAGTGGTGAATGTCACTGTGTTGGGGAGGTCCATAGAGCAAGCTAGGTTCACTTTAGCTCCAAAGATAATTTGTACAGAAAAAAATTCCAGACTGCTCATTCTACACATTTGATAGAATAGCTCTTTGTTCTCATGTCTCCTTTCCCCTTCAGTTTGTCTGTTTTCCATTCTGTTCTCCTGTATTATACGGCCCGGCCCCAGTTTGTGTTGCGTTTTGGTTCTGCTACCCCTCCTTTTGTGTGTGTTTGCGTATACATTTTTTGGAAACGAGAGTTGCAGTTGGTTGACTGCGGGTAGTGATGAGAGCTTTTTTTTTTATATATATATTTTTCCCAAGTTGAAATTGTGTTCTGGTCTACAATTACAAAGAGCTTCAGCTCAAACATAAGAGTTATCCAGTGTGTTGGATAAGTTAACTTACTTTTTGCTCTCACTTTGATAGAGTAGTAGTGTGTCTCAGATGGACTCTGAGGGAGTGCGCTCTGACAGACTGACTGGCTTAGGCCAAACTCTGAGCCCCCCCCCCCCCAAATCCCTATTGTAGCTGAGCGCACCCATTTGGCTGGACTCCTTTTATCGTTTCACGGCCAGATAGCATTTCAAGTTCATTTATGGAATAAGAGTTTATATGCAGTTTCATGCCCGGTTTGAGGTGGGGATGTCTGCTTCACCTTTTTTTTTTTTTTTTTACCTTTTTTCTTCTTGCTGTCTTATTTTTTTTTGGCTGCTGGCTTGGAACAAACCGTGGTGTGCACCTGCAGTCTGTGGCCAGGGGAGGGCCCCACTCAATGCTCTCCTGGCCCAGTCGTTCATGTGCTGGTTTCTAAGATCTGCAATAATTTACTGCATCAGGTTAATGTTTTTACCTGAACATAAAATAAAGTAACTGTTTGACTCATCTGTGTTCTCTTTATTTAATCCTCCTGTTCTTCCTTTCATCCTTCATTCTGTGGATCTGACTGACAGTCTTGGAGGTGATCAATGGGGGTAGGAGTTGCTTGATTTTAAAACATACCTCATTTATATGAACAGTTGATTACCACTGACCCTACCAATTCTATGTCATGGTTTATTAAGATTAGCACTTGAAGGGTTGATGTTTCAGTGACTGGTGGACAAAGGTATTGTGTATGAACTGAGTGTGTGTATATATGTATGTGTATATATATATACATATATACATACATAATTAACTTGCATTGTAAAATGTAAGTTTTTGAATTGTCTTCATTATAGGTAACTTTACTTTTTTTTTTTTTAACCATTAATGTTCTGAGGGACATGGAATTGGACACAACATAACTGATATACAGTATAATTTGGTGCTTATTTGTCCTTTTTTACACATGTACAAGTGTGTATTAATACATGTGTGAATTGGAAATGTTTTTTTTGCATATCCCTACTCTTCCTGAGACACCCTCAGAGAGTAGGGTCACGGCCAGGGAGATGCTAGGGGACAGGCGGAGAGGTGTCTTGAATGTCACCTCCAGAGGAATTTGTTTTCCTTTCCTACCCCAGCAGGGTGAGTCTAACCTCTTCTCTTATGAAAAAAAGATTGCAGTCAGAGTGCCATGTAACTGCAGTACACTGTTGTATAAATAGTTAAAGTGCAGTATAACTGCAGTATGCAGCAAATACTGTGTACAACATTTACTGCAGTAATTTTGCAGTGTAACTGCAAATATAGTGCAGTATAACCAGTTATTCTGCAATAACTGTCCAGAATACCACAGTCGACTGCACTTTTACTGCCGTTCCTAAACGGCAACCTTTTTTTGTTAAGGGTTGGGGAAGTGGCTAGTGAGGCTTTGGAGATACAGCAAAGAAGCATAGAGTCCACTGCTGTGCTACAGTTTCACCTACAGTTTCACCTGTAGCACACACTTACTCAATGCTGCCTAAAGTTCTGCATCATTTGTTGCATAATGGAAATGAGTTAGAAGAAATGTCTTTGCCAAGTGATATCACTAAATGGCCAATAAATGGATCCCACTGAATAAATACATGTTTTTTTTTCTTCTCCACAGTCCAAGTGTCCTTTGCAGTCAACTACAAAGGGAATTATTCAAGACTTAAATCAGAGTCTTACATTTAGTCTGTCCTGGGACACCATTGAAAGTCTGTGCCAAGAAGTCCTCATTAGATAGCTTATTGATAGGGCCTTGTCAGTGAAGGGATTGCATCACCATGACGCTGACAGGTCAGAATTCCAGTTATATTGAGTCATGTATGGTTACATACAATACTGCCAGAACCAGTAACTCCATAAACTTCTCTACCTTTATTTTTTAAAGCATGCAAGCAGATAAGTTGGTTACAGTACCCGGCTCTCTCTGTGAGATGAGTAAAGTGGTGGAGCTGACAGATTTACTGGCCTGAGTTTAGACTCCTTATGGAAATAGAGAGTTGGGACTCAGCGGAGGGCTGACGTGCTTTTCTCGACCACCGTGCATTATATCGACCACACCGCATGGTCACATGACATGGCGACAGAGTCACTTCCTGAGGTAGCTGCCTACAAAGACGTTTTACTTACCGAAATGAAGGTCATGAATCATACCAACCTCATGAGATAAGGGAATATTTATTGTACTTCCCAAATGGCACCCTATTCCCTACATAGTGCACAACTTTATGGGCTCTGGTCAACAGTAGTCTACTATATACACTACCTTTCAAACGTTTGGGGTCACTTAGAAATGTCCTTGTTTTTGAAAGAAAGCACATTTTTTGTCTGTAAAAATAACATAAAATTGATCAGAAATACAGTGTAGACATTGTTAATGTTGTAAATGACTATTGTAGCTGGAAACGGCAGATTTTTTATGGGTTTTCTACATAGGCGTACAGAGGCCCATTATCAGCAACCATCACTCCTGTGTTCCAATGGCACGTTGTGTTAGCTAATCCAAGTTTATCATTTTAAAAGGCTAATTGATCATTAGAAAACCCTTTTTCAATTATGTTAGCACAGCTGAAAACTGTTTCTGATTAAAGAAGCAATAAAACTGTCCGCCTTTGGACTAGTTTAGTATCTGGAGCATCAGCATTTGTGGGTTCAATTACAGGCTCAAAATGGCCAGAAACAAAGCACTTTCTTCAGAAACTTGTCAGTCTATTATTGTTCTGAGAATTTAAGGTTATTCCATGTGAGAAATTGCCAAGAAACTGAAGATCTCGTACAACGCTGTGTATTACTCCCTTCACAGAATAGCTCAAACTGGCTCTAACCAGAATAGAAAGAGGAGTGGGAGGCCCCGGTGCACAACTGAGCAAGAGGACAAGTACATTAGTGTCTAGTTTGAGAAACAAACGCCTCACAAGTCCTCAACTGGCAGCTTCATTAAATAGTACCCGCAAAACACCAGTCTCAACGTCAACAGTGAAGTGGCGATTCCGGGATGCTGAGGAGTGATGGTTGCTGATAATGGGCCTCTGTACGCCTATGTAGATATTCCATAAAGAATCAGCAGTTTCCAGCTACAATAGTCATTTACAACATTAACTATGTCTACAGTCTATTTCTGATCAATTTGATGTTATTTTAATGGACAAAAAAACAAAACAAAAAAACAAAGACATTTCTAACTGACCCCAAACTTTTGAACGGTAGTGTAAGTAGTAGTAGGGTACAATTTGGGACATAATCTAAAACTCCTGAGCTTTTACATTTATGATGTTATAAGATCCTGATTGAGAGAATGGTATTTCATCAATGTATTTGAAGATCATTAAGAGACTCATAACCTTTATTTAGATTCTTGCAACTTGCTAAGGTTTTATTTCACCTTGAAGGTGTTTAGAACCATTCATAGGCAGAGTTTGGTGTAAGAGCAGGGTGAGAGGTAATTCACATCAGAGGCAGTTCAGGGTTGGGTGGAGAATGAACTGACCTCTGGGCTCACCTCTGAAGGTGATGGAGAGAAACAATAAGAGTCGCTGACATTACAGCTATAATGCCTGTCAAGTGTACAGGTCCCCTCGGGATCGCCATGGAAACTGGTTGCTGAGTAATTGAGAGTATTTGAAGAGAGGCTTTATAGTTTGGATTATTGCTCTGATTCCTTTTTTTGTACGATTTAAAATGTATTTTTCAAACAATACAGTCGTGGCCAAAAGTTTTGAGAATGACACAAATATTAATTTCCACAAAGTTCGCTGCCTCAGTGTCTTTAGATAGTTTTGTCAGATATTACTATGGAATATTGAAGTATAATTACAAGCATTTCATAAGTGTCAAAGGCTTTTTTTGACAATTACATGAAGTTGATGCAAAGAGTCAATATTTGCAGTGTTGACCCTTCTTTTTCAAGACCTCTGCAATCCGCCCTGGCATGCTGTCAATTAACTTCTGGGCCACATCCTGACTGATGGCAGCCCATTCTTGCATAATCAATGCTTGGAGTTTGTCAGAATTTGTGAGTTTTTGTTTGTCCACCTGCCTCTTGAGGATTGACCACACGTTTTCAATGGGATTAAGGTCTGGGGAGTTTCCTGGCCATGGACCCAAAATATCGATGTTTTGTTCCCTGAGCCACTTAGTTATCACTTTTGTCTTATGGCAAGGTGCTCCATCATGCTGGAAAAGGCATTGTTCGTCACCAAACTGTTTCTGGATGGTTGGGAGAAGTTGCTCTCGGAGGATGTGTTGGTACCATTCTTTATTCATGGCTGTGTTCTTAGGCAAAATTGTGAGTGAGCTCACTCCCTTGGCTGAGAAGCAACCCCACACATGAATGGTCTCAGAATGCATTACTGTTGGAATGACACAGGACTGATGGTAGCGCTCACCTTGTCTTCTCCGGACAAGCTTTTTTCCGGATGCCCCAAACAATCGGAAAGGGGATTCATCAGAAAAAAGGACTACCCCAGCCCTCAGCAGTCCAATCCCTGTACCTTTTGCAGAATATCAGTCTGTCCCTGATGTTTTACCTGGAGAGAAGTGGCTTCTTTGCTGCCCTTGACACCAGGCCATCCTCCAAAAGTCTTCGCCTCACTGTGCGTGCAGATGCACTCACACCTGCCTGCTGCCATTCCTGAGCAAGCTCTGTACTGGTGGTGCCCCTATCCCGCAGCTGAATCAACTTTAGGAGATGGTCCTGGCGCTTGCTGGACTTTCTTGGGTGCCCTGAAGCCTTCTTCACAACAATTAACCGCTCTCCTTGAAGTTTTTGATGATCTGATAAATGGTTGATTTAGGTGCAATCTTACTGGCAGCAATATCCTTGCCTGTGAAGCCCTTTTTGTGCAAAGTAATGATGACAGTACGTGTTTCCTTGCAGGTAACCATGGTTGACAGAGGAAGAACAATGATTCCAAGCACCACCCTCCTTTTGAAGCTTCCAGTCTGTTATTAGAACTCAATCAACATGACAGAATGATCTCCAGCTTTGTCCTCGTCAATACTCACACCTGTGTTAACGAGAGAATCACTGACATGATGTCAGCTGGTCCTTTTGTGGCAGTGCTGAAATGCAGTGGACATTTTTGGGGGGATTCAGATCATTTGCAAGGCAATTAATTGCAATTCATCTGATCACTCTTCGTAACATTCTGGAGTATATGCAAATTGATATCATACAAACTGAGGCAGCAGACTTTGTGAAAATTAATATTTGTGTCATTCTCAAAACTTTTGGCCACGATTGTACAAAACATACACGTACAAAAGACAACATACAGACGAACACAAACATCAACAACGTCACACCTGCCCAGACCCACCTTTTCTCACCCCTATCTCCAGTGCCTGCACTCCTCCCCACCACGTCCTCAATTGCGTTCATCTCCATCGCCCACGGTCTTTCAATATTTAGATATTGAAGCATATGATTTGTCCATTGTCTTAACGATGGAGGATTGGTTGATTTCAAGTTAAGTATACGTTTTTTTCAAGGTAATTGACAGGAAGAGTATCGTCCAAACCATCGGGTATCTCACTGCACCCTCATATGACATGTCTTGAAATATGTAGACAGACTGATTAGAAGTACATTTACATTGTAATACTTCTGACAGCCAACTTTCTAACTTCGCCCATAAGTTTTGCACTTTATAGCATTTCCAGAATGCATGGATTATTGAGTCATTGTACCAAGAATTGGTCTTCTTAAATCTTGGTTCTAATCGTTTCTATTGTTTTCAAAGAGCTTGTCAGTTGGATTATTGCTCTGATTCCAATGTAGCAGATGGAGATCTGTGCCCAGTTCCACTGTGGAATGTATCTTATGTGGTGCAGCAAATACTCTGCATCATTCCAAATGTGAATTGTGACCAGATTTATTTAGCTGAAACTCTGCATATGTTTTCTATGAATATGATGTGGAATAGCCCCCCTCCCCCTCCAGCTCCAAGGAGGTCATGAATGATGAGATTCCAACTAAGGTGTGTTTGTGTGCGTGCGTCCATGTCAAAATCAAATCAAACTTTATTTGCCACATGCGCCGAATACAACAAGTGTAGACTTTATGTGCTTGTGCATATACGTGCGCAGCTCTGTGTGTTTGTGTGTGTGCGGCTATCTGTGCGTGTGTGAGAGAGAGAGAGATAGAGTGTCGTCACCTGTCGTCACTATGAATCAGAGCTGGGGCGGTAGCTAGCCCCCTTCCTCAGTCTCCTCGTCAGCCAGTCAGCTCTCTCGCTCAGTAGCAGTGCACACAGCCAGTCTACAGCATCCCTACCAGCCTGCTTCTTACATTCACACACTCTCCATTCAGCTCCCTCATCAACACACCGAGATAGCAGAACGACCAGCAGCTTACTCACTAAGCCAGAGCTAAGAGGAACAGAGAGCGAGAGACAAATAAGGGATATACATACATAAGAGAAGATGAGGATGCCTGTGCCCACGCAGCACCCCCTGTACCTCCTCCTGCTTCTGCTGAGTGCCGGGGGTAGGGGTCTCTCCTCCCCCCTTGATCTGGAGCCCCCTGCTCCGGAGGCGGCTGCCCCGGCTGAGGCTGACCCCACCCAGGCCACTCCCCTGCCTGACCCCTGCGAGGGACGGCCCTGTCTCAACGGAGGCGCCTGCTCGGCCCAGCCCTCCGACCCGGAGACAGAGGACACTCTGCCCAACACCTGGGCTTACAGCTGCACCTGCACCTCCGACTTCACCGGACACAACTGTGAGGTGAGCCCCACCCACCTGTCT
Source organism: Salvelinus alpinus (assembly GCF_045679555.1). Classification (NCBI taxonomy): domain Eukaryota; kingdom Metazoa; phylum Chordata; class Actinopteri; order Salmoniformes; family Salmonidae; genus Salvelinus; species Salvelinus alpinus. The sequence goes on from NC_092106.1 coordinate 14,168,474, forward strand.
GTCCTGTCTGTCTGTCTGTCTGTCTGTCTGTCTGTCTGTCTGTGTCTGTCTGTCTGTCTGTCTGTCTGATATTATCCTGCTGGGTTCTATTACATTTAGAATGTTGATACCGATATAACATAATGTGCATCTCTCTTTCTCTCTTCTCCCTTGGAGATGGTTTTTAATGGGAGCATGTGATGTGAGCGAGACATGAAGAGGAGTGCTGTGTTGCTGTGGCAACAGGAGTGGAGAGGAGTAGCGAAGTAGGATACGGGAGTGCGTATGATAGGAAACAGAGATGGATCAGCAGTACTGTAAGGCACAGATGTTTATGGCGGTTCACACCAACCAAGTCTCACAGGCTGAACAGGAGTATCATGTCGTACTACCAGCTAATATTGAGTTGTTCATAGCTAGAGGCAAGTGGTTCATCAGCCTGAGAACTGACGGTGTCAATGAAATACATTGAAATACAATCTTCAGTGTATTTGTGTGTGTGTGTGTGTGTGTGTGTGTGTGTGTGTGTGTGTGTGTGTGTGTGTGTGTTTGGGGGGGCTTTACTATCCTTGTGGGGACCAGAAGTCATTACAAGGATAGTAAAACAAGGACAATTCGGACAAGTGGGGACATTTCACTGTTACACACAAGGAGAAAAGCTATTTTAGGCTTAGGGGTTAAATTTAGGGTTAGGATTAGGGGTTTGGGGTTAGGATTAAGGTTATTTTAAGGCTTAGGTTTAGGGTTAGGGGTTAAGGAAAATAGGATTTTGAATGGGAATCAATTGTTTGGTCCCCACAAGGATAGTAAAACAAACATGTGTGTCTTAGGGTTGTGTGTGTGTGTGGCTACCGTGAATAAGCACTGGTGTGAGCAGAGTAGAACTTGCCTACAACTATTGGCATTCATCAGGCCATTGATTCTATTATAGAGAACTGTTATCAATGAATGTGCTCTCCTACGGTTGGATATGGCTGTTATTCATTAATCATGACCTATTTATATGAACCCATGGCATTTTGACCCTCAGTGAATTTTGTGACAATTTCTAACGATTCCTTACATCAGCAAGAAAATAACTTTACCAGTTATCCAAACAACTTTACCAGTGATAGAGGTGAAGCACTTGAATAACTGACGCGTGTGATGACACATGTCTAAGCGAATGACCTGAATGGGTGGGATTGTTTCCTAAGGAAAAGGCCAATGTCCTTGCTTCACATACCACTGGTCATAATGACCTCAATAGCAGAATGTGTTTCGCATTTCAATCTTACCTAACCCAGTTCTTTGTAGGATACCTCAAGGGGATTCAGAGTTGACTCAACTATTCACTGCATGTAGCGAATACTGCTTGTTGTTATGAGGTAGATAGCAATAGGATTCAGTCTGTAAGGCCCCTGTCTGATTTATTCTGGTGTAAGAGAGTGCATCCACAAACAGCAGCCAGCGTCATTGTATCTCATAACCAAACTACCAAGGTGACTCTTTGCTGAGAACGTTGACAGCTACAAACCCACAGGTGGCAGGTAGGCCTCCCACAGTCACAGCCTGGTCACAGGCCAATCTACCTGAAGAAAAGGGGCAGTGTGTGGAGGTGAGTGCGCTGTCTGACTGGCTGTGTAAGTTGAACCAATGGGGATTGAACCCAGGTTTCCCATTTGCCAAACCAATGTCTTAACTATTACGCCGAGAGGACGTCTTCAAGGTCCGAGGATGACATTTGGGGTCTCAGGCAAGGCTACCTCTTCAACAGCATGATTCCAAATGACTTCTACTACATTCAGGATAGACTTTGCACCACCACCAGCAGTGACAGAACAGCAGCGGACTTCTTAATGGAACATTCAGCCAGGGACCTTATCACCGTCTCCTTGGCTGGCCTTGTTTCCTTCTCCTGGAATAGAAATGGTGAGGGCAGCAGCTGTTTGGTACTGTCGCAACCACTCCGCTCCTCCGCACCACAGGTCCGCCACTGCCAGCCTATGAGAGAAACTCTTTGGGGAGTAATTGATTATTCTCTCCCTATCCCACTCACCCACTCTTTCTCCATGGCAACTGGAGCAGCAGTCAATAGGGATTTGGTAAACGACCTGGTTTGTCGGACGGACAGCGGGACACCCTGGCTGTTTGCATCCTTCCTCCGTGCGTCACACTCGCACCACAGATGGAGCTCGGAAGTGGAGGAAGAGAGCGAGAGAGAGAGTGAATGAGAGAGGATGAGGATGGAGATGGAGAATTAAAAATGTGAGATGGAAAGAGAGAGATCGATTGAGAGAGAGAGAGAGAAAGCGAGAGGGGGAGATGGAGAAAGACGGATGGGAGATAGAGAGAGAACGAGAAAGCAATTGACAGTAAGAACTGTGAGGGAATCAGTCAAACATCCTATCCTAAAGGAATCGTCCAATTTGTCAAATGAGCTCAAGAGTTTAGGAGACTAAATGTTTCCGTGCTGGAGAGTAGGAGGAGAGGAAAGTGAGATTTGACCTCGGAGAGTGTGCCATTGTTCGATGGTGTTAGAGTCAGTTAACCATCATGTCTCATCCTGAGCTGGTTCAGATGGGAGCTGAGAGAAACCAGGAACATACTGAATCAGTGACATGCCTGGTTATCTAATCTAATGTGGGGCGGCAGGTAGCCTAGTGGTTAGAGCGTTGGACTAGTAACCGAAAGGTTGCAAGATCAAGTCCCGAGCTGACAGGTAAAAATATGTCGTTCTGCCCCTGAACAAGGCAGTTAACCCACTGTTCCTAGGATGTCATTGAAAAAAAGAATTTGTTTTAAACTGACTTGCCTAGTTAAATCAAAAATATAATCTAATTAAACAAGTACCATTTTCACAAATCAAGCACAGAGGAGCTGTGCTGGGCTGGCCAGGATATGCTGGAACCGTGCCGTAAAGGACAATGTGAAAAGAAGATATCCAAGCCAGCACAGTACTGTTCAGGACTGCCATATAGTGTGAATCAAGCGTAGTTGTTTGTTTACCTGAACCTCTACCCATTCTAGTCTGTACCTATAGCTATTAGCTGGTCCTATATGGTGTGTTCCTGAGATTTCTCCTGCTTGTGTATCTGTAAGTTATTCGCCCATGATTCTCCAGGGCCCAGGCTTATTCCTTATTGAAAGACTGGTTGTGCTCTGCAATAAGTATGTGTGTCAGTGTCAGGGAATCTGTAGAGTGTATCACCTCTTAAAGACAAGCCCACAATGAGCTCTTATTGGATTGTTCAGCCTTTCAGCATTATGAGACGGTGAATAGTGGATTGTTGAGCTGGGTTCACTTAATCTCATTGCTCCAGCATTTTGTGTTTACCATTACAAAGTATACCTCTCTATGAGCATTTTGTGTTTACCATTACAAAGTATACCTCTCTATGAGCATTTTGTGTTTACCATTACAAAGTATACCTCTCTATGAGGTCACTCACTTCCAATGATTCCTAGCGAGGATTTTCTGGAGATTGTGTGGAGGTTTATCATAATGGGTTTTCATTGTGGTGGAATGGAAACTGTTTGAGCTGTTTTAAGTGACAGGTGGCTCTATGTATTCAGAACCACTAGTTACGGGAGCTGCGCATCACAGCTTTGAAGGAAAAATATTTTTCTGAATCTCGAGGTTGAGAGCAGTTTGTACACCCCTAAACTCTTAGGAAAAAATGGTTCCAAAAGGGATTTTCGGCTGTCCCCATAGGAGAAAACGTTTTCGGTTCCTTTACTCTGTGGAAAGGGTTTTGCATGAAAACAAAAAAAGGGTTCTACCTGGAACCAAAAGGGTTCTACATTGAACCAAAAAGGTTTGTGTGTGTGTGTGTGTGTGTGTGTGTGGGGGGGGGGGGGGGGGGGTCGCTGAGTCCCCCTCAGTACCCTCTGCTATGCACAGACCAGGGCCCTGCAGAATACTAACATGTGATATGCTAGGAGAAGGGACTGGCCCATAGTGAGTGGTGAGTGGTGGTGGTGATCTGCTTGTGTCTCTCAGAGTCTCTGGGTTGCTGCAGAGCTACAGCTTTTGTTCCAGCGTTTCAGTGCCATCCAGTTAAGGCTAGCTCAAGGCACAACGCCACACAGCCCTTTAGTCTCAGTCTGAGCTGCTTTCATATCCCCTGCTTGTTAGGGGAGCAGAAAGATAGAGGCCACAAGGAATATGGTAATACCCACACAGCTTTTTATCCGAACACTGCAGAGGGAGTACTCATTACAGTATTTACATGATCGTTACAACACCATAGAGAGACTGTGGCACAGGGAGTTTACGGTGGTCTTTATCATCAGATCATAATGTTTGGATTAGAATGAATATTGTTTAATTCCATTGCTGATAAGGCAGATAAGACTGCTTCCAGTCTGAGAGAGAATCAGCAGGTTGAACAGGAGATGGTCATGTTTACTCTCTCCTCCTAATGGTCAACTGTGGTTTGTATGTGTGTGTGTGTTTCTGTGTGAGTACATGTGTGTGTGTGTTTATTTGTGTGTGTGTGTGTGTGTGTGTGTGTGTGTGTGTGTGTGTGTGTGTGTGTGTGTGTGTGTGTGTGTGTGTGTGTGTGTGTGTGTGTGTGTGTGTGTGTGTGTGTGTGTGTGTGTGCATTTGTGTGTGTGTGTTTTTTTAATGTTGTCTGGTCTGTCTGTGTGTGTGTGCGTGTGTGTGTGTATGCTTGTGTTTGTGTGTGTGTTTATTTGTGGTTGTGTGTATGTGTGTGTGCTTGTGTTTGTGTGTGTGTTTATTTGTGGTTGTGTGTTTGTGTGTGTATATGTGTGTGTGCTTGTGTGTAAAGGTTGGATGTGTGGAGAGTGCAAACAGTCTCTAAAGGTGTCAGTTCTGCTGGCACCTAGCCGAAGTCGGTTAAGCGAACCGAACAAGTGTGCTTATTCCCTTAAAAGACCGCTTGGAAAAGCAGAAAAAGCGACAATAGTACTCTTTGTCCATTCTGAGACGCCATAGCCAGTATAGACTTCCTCAAAATAGTCAGAATGAATCTAAGATAATTAAAGAAATCTGTCATTCATTTTGACGTTTTTGCCAAGGAGATCTTAGTCGCACAATTTTAATCTAACTAAGGTGTTTGGTGCAGTATTTCTCAATGAAAAAATGTGCATCATCTCTCATTGAATCACAACAAAGACTTTATTGAATAATCTCTACTGTTGACCAATCACTGACAAAGGGCGTAGACTTCGGCTACTGACTTCAGCTACTGACTTCGGCTTGCCTGTAGAAAAAGATGTGTATGCCCGAAACCCTTACCGAAGTCCAAAACAAATAAAAACGTCACACAATGTCGTCATAATATATGCACAAACTCTTCCAAACTGTTTCGGTTGGGAAGCATGCGGACACTTTAGGGGGCTGAGCATGCATCTGTGGGGGGCCCCTCACCACTTGGGGTCTGCCCGTCAGGAAGTCCAGGATCTCGTTGTTGAGGGAGGGGTACAGACCCAGGGCCCTGAGCTTAATGATGGTATTCCTCTTGTCTAGGATACTACAGAGTGCAGCGAAATTGCGATTGTGTTGTCCGTCGAACTCTTTGGGCGGTATGCAAATTGCAGTGGGTCCAGTGTATTAGGTAAGGTTGATGTATATAGTCGTAGTATCGCCCCTTAACATTAGCAGCAGGGAGCATAAGTCCTACTGTCTGCAAGGCAGACTGACAGTTCTGGACTGAAACATCTCATTCTGCAGCCCTGCAGCACTGCAGACCATCTCACCCTGTCACTCACCCATTTGTCTTACAAGAAATAGAACAGCAACATGGACTATTCTAGACTACAGCACCCCTTGGGTATTCTACTCTCGTTGTCTCGTTCTTTAAGTTTTCTTCCTTTAATTTCTCCCTCTTGCCTTCTTTATCTGAGTTGTATCTCACTCTGAAGTATTGTATCCCCTCTTTTTTTCACTTGTTTAGTTTGGCATATAGAAGCTCCTATTTTAGTGAGTCATTTTCTATATACATCCTAGTAGCCTAGCGTATGGTTAGAACAGAAGAATTGTTATGTTATTAATGCTGGTTTCGAAGAACCCGAAAATATACAATATCATCAATGCAGTATCTGCCACCGAATACGATGAATGACCTTTTTTAACCGTCACCAATCATCAATAATCTCATATTCAGGGTGATGTCCTCTAGATGTGATGTTTCCCATATTTCTCTGAAGAAGAGAGCACTCACTCGGCCAAATGCCTTGCTCATTTCCACATCACACATCACCTTCCCTTTTGATCTTGATCTTTGATCTTGTGGCTGAGAGAGGTCTATGCATATGGATAGGGTGAATATGGCCAACATGGCCTTCATTGTCAACCTTAATAGGCTCTGTGGTGTTGAGCTACAATAAGCCGAATCCAACCTGGCAACCTCACAACCCATCCCAATATGACCTGGTTGCCAGACTCTATGACAAACGTTAGGGGAGTTGGCTAAAAGCTCCAGCTGATCTGGAACTCAGACACCACCCTATCCTTTCTGATCTCATCCTCTATTGGTGCTGTTGTCAGGTCAATGTCAGTTCGGGTGAGGGATGGAGGAGGACTGAAGAGAAGATTACTCTTTTGTCTGTTGTCATAGGACACAGACATTTGTCTTTTTGCTCTGTCCTAGATTGAGAAAGGCTCTTTTGCCAGTGTGTTTATGTTTCTGCTGTTTGTCTGTCATAAGTCCTATTTATATCCTCTACGGCCCTAGGCTTTGCGTCACAAGGCTGGGGGTAAAACGCATACTGCTCTTACTCAGCAAGTATCCACCCTCCATCCACCATGGTCATTAGTATACATGCCACCTATTAATCAGCAGTCATATAGTGGTTACTTGTGTGTGTGTGTGTGTGTGTGTGTGTGTGTGTGTGTGTGTGTGTGTGTGTGTGTGTGTGTGTGTGTGTGTGTGTGTGTGTGTGTGTGTGTGTGTGTGTGTGTGTGTGTGTGTGTATGTTTGGAGGATAAGGATGGAGATGTGGAAAGACTGATACCACCAGCGAGTGTGTGTCTTCATCATCTCTACTTTTGCCCTTCGTTCTTCCAGGAGAGGGTGTCTCTTAGCAACAGTGCAGCCAAATCCGCCTGCCGTCTCCACTGAGTTATAGTTTACACACACAGACACATAGACGGGCATCCAGACACACATACTGATCTAAGCCACAGACACAGTTTATCAGCATAACAGCATTTAATGAGGCGGTGTGGGATGATACCCAGTATGTTCTGTGTATTGGAGTAGTCCTGAACAGCTTGCTGGGTCTCTGAGACACTAAACGGGGGCTTAATCTAAAGGAGGCCTGTTGTTTTACCTCAGATAGCATGACTCCATCTGCACTGTCAGACGATGACAGAGGCCCCCTGAGGAGACAGACAGACAGAGAGGCAGGCACGCAGACACAGACTATATATATGCTATTTAGCAGACGCTTTAATCCAAAGTGACTTACAGTCGTGTGTGCATAAATTTTACATATGGGTGGCCCGGGGAATTGAACCTACAATCCTGACATTGCTAATGCCATGCGTTACCAACCGAACCACACAGGACCACAAGGGCAAGCGGGCAGACAGATACCCTATAACAAGTGGAACGGCATTGTTGTTCATTTGAAGTTATTTTTCTGATTGGTATGATCCAAAATTACACTTTGGTTCGTTTAACATATTTTCGATTAAATTTGTCTAGAATCAAATAACGAATTTGACAGATGAACGTAATCTCTCTCAGAATAGTTGGAGGAGTGGCATATTGTTTGTTATTTTTGTCCACCAGTGACAGTGAATGTCATTCCAGGCAATTTGTTCTGTATTTTTTTTATTTTGTATGATTATATGTTCCCTGCCAGCACTGAATCTTAAATGATATCTGAGTAAGTACTGTGATACTAAAGAACCGGGGAAGTTTTCCATTGTTGGGATAGTCACCATTTGGTTACAATTCTGTAACCAGTTAATATGAAAGTCTTATGTAAAGAAAGTGCAGTCATTACTTCATGTTATGGAACACACTTAATATCTTGATTTACAGGAAATGTGTTTAATTGCTTGTAACCCAACTAAAGATATGTGGATAGATCACTTCCAAAGTGACACATCTACTTAGGTTGTGTGTATATAAATTCTGGACAAAACATTATGAACACCTGCTCTTTTCATGACATAGACTGACCAGGTGAATCCAGGTGAAAGCTATGATCCCTTATTGATGTCACTTGTTAAATCCACTTCAATCAGTGTAGATGAAGGGGAGGAGACAGGTTAAAGAATCATTTTTAAGCCTGAGACAAATGAGACATGGATTGTGTATGTGTGCCATTCAGAGGGTGAATGGGCAAGACAAAATATTGTCTTGCCCATTCAAGGGGTATGGTACTAGGTGCCAGAGAACTGCAATGCTGCTGGGTTTTTTCACGCTCAACAGTTTCCTGTGTGTATCAAGAATGGTCCACCACCCAAAGGACATCCAGCCAACTTCACACTGTGGGAAGCATTGGAGTCAACATGTGTGTGTGCAATGTTTTGTACACTCAGTTATGTCCCAAACGGCAGTCTATTCCCTTTATTGTGTGCACTACTTTTGGCCAGAGCCCTATGGTCCTTGGTCAAAAGTAGTGCACTATATAGGGACTAGGGTGCCATTTGAAATGTATCCCGTCTCTAACTCAGCAACCTTGCACAGGCCACAAACTCCCCTTCCACTCTCCTCTGTAAAGTAAATGAAGCATAGAAATGGCTTGAGGATGTTGGAAACCAAGCTAAGATAATCAGATAATATAATCAGAGCCGCCTGCAGATCAATGTGAGCTCCCACCTGGTTTTAGCTTTGTACCAGGACTGGGAGAGGTAGTTGGCATTGAATCATACAGTATATTTGGTTTTAACATTAACAAAAATGCAGGCAGTCAGACAGAGACAGAGAGAGAGAGAGAGAAGTAGAGAGACAGACAGACAGACAGAGCCCCTAAGACAGACAAGAATACAGACAGGCAGAGCCCCTAAGACTGACAGGAATAGGAAGAGAAGTGTCTGTGTTCCCCTCCCAGTGGGTGTGTTGTTAGCCCAGGGCGCTAACCAGAGTGATTAGATAGCATTAGCAGCTGGGTCTCTGTGCTGACTGGGGAGGGGGGCTGAGGAGGCTTGGGGAGGGTACGGGATCTCTGTCTGAGTCCAGCGTCCCCTGCTGTAGAGGAAGCCATCACTTTACATCAATGACGTATATAAAATGTAAAACATATATAAACCCTGTATACATACGGTATATATATTGCTTTACATACAGTGCCTTGCAAAAGTATTCATCCCCTTGGCGTTTTTCCTATTTTGTTGCATTACAACCTGTAATTTAAATGGATTTGTATTTGTATTTCATGTAATGGACATACACAAAATAGTCCAAATTGGTGAAGTGAAATGAAAAAAATTACTTTTTTCAAATAAAAAAATAAATAAAATACCTGAAAAGTGGTGTGTGCATGTGTATTCACCCCCTTTGCTATGAAGCCCCTAAATAAGATCTGGTGCAACCAATTACCTTCAGAAGTCACATTATTAGTTAAATAAAGTCCACCTGTGTGCAATCTAAGTGTCACATGATCTGTCACATGATCTCAGTATATATACACCTGTTCTGAAATGCCCCAGAGTGCAACACCACTAAGCAAGGGGCACCACCAAGCAAGCTGCACCATGAAGACCAAGGAGCTCTCCAAACAGGTCAGGGACAAAGTTGTGGAGAAGTACAGATCAGGGTTGGGTTATAAAAAAATATCTGAAACTTTGAACATCCCACAGAGCACCATTAAATCCATTATTAAAAAATGTGAAGAATGGCACCACAACAAACCTGCCAAGAGAGGGCCGCCCACCAAAACTCACGGACCAGGCAAGAAGGGCATTAATCAGAGAGGGAACAAAGAGACCAAAGATAACCCTGAAGGAGCTGCAAAGCTCCACAGCGGAGATTGGAGTATCTTTCCATAGGACCACATTAAGCCGTACACTCCACAGAGCTGGGCTTTACGGAAGAGTGGCCAGAAAAAAGCCATTGCTTAAAGAAAAAAATAAGCAAACACGTTTGGTGTTGGCCAAAAGGCATGTGGGAGACTCCCCAAACATATGGAAAAAGGTACTCTGGTCAGATGAGACTAAAATGGAGGTTTTTGGCAATCAAGGAAAACGCTATGTCTGGCGCAAACCCAACATCTCTCATCACCCCGAGAACACCATCCGTGGTGGCAGCATCATGCTGTGGGGATGTTTTTCATCGGCAGGGACTGGGAAACTGGTCAGAATTGAAGGAATGATGGATGGAGCTGAATACAGGGGAATTCTTGAGGGAAACCTGTTTCAGTCTTCCAGACTTGAGACTGGGACGGAGGTTCACCTTCCAGCAGGACAATGATCCTAAGCATACTGCTAAAGCAACACTTGAGTGGTTTAAGGGGAAACATTTAAATGTATTGGAATGGCCTAGTCAAAGCCCAGACCTCAATCCAATTGAGAATCTGTGGTATGACTTAAAGATTGCTGTACACCAGTGGAACCCATCCAACTTGAAGGAGCTGGAGCAGTTTTGCCTAGAAAGAATGGGCAAAAATCCCAGTGGCTAGATGTGCCAAGCTTATAGAGACATAACCGAAGAGACTTGCAGCTGTAATTGCTGCGAAAGGTGGATCTACAAAGTATTGACTTTGGGGGGGTGAATAGTTATGCACGCTCAAGTTTTCAGTTTCCTTGTACATTCATCTCTAGGAGACAGAACGCGTCTCCTTCCTGAGCGGTATGATGGCTGCGTGTTCCAATGGTGTTTATACTTGTGTACTGTTGCTTGTACAGATGAACGTGGTACCTTCAGGCATTTGGAAATTGCTCCCAAGGATGAACCAGACTTGTGGAGGTCTACATTTTTCTGAGGTCTTGGCTGATTTCTTTTGATTTTCCCATGATGTCAAGCAAAGAGGCACTGAGTTTGAAGGTATCCCTTGAAATACATCCACAGGTACACCTCCAATTGACTCAAATTATGTCAATTAGCCTATCAGAAGCTTCTAAAGCCATGAAATAATTTTCTGGAATTTTCCAAGCTGTTTAAAGGCACAGCAATTTAGTGTATGTAAACTTCTGACTCACTGGAATTGTGATACAGTGAATTATAAGTGAAATAATCTGTCTGTAAACAATTGCTGGAAAAATGACTTGTGTAGATGTCCTAAACGACTTGCCAAAACTATAGTTTGTTAACAGCTTCTACACCCCCCCCCCCTTTGTTTTTACACTGCTGCTCGCTGTTTATTATCTACGCATAGTCACTTTCCAAATGACCTCGACTAACCTGTACCCCCACACATTGACTCGGGACCGTTACCCCCTGTATAGAGCCTCGTTATTGTTATGTACATTGTTGTGTTACTTTTTGATTGATTAGATTTTTTAAACTTTCGTTTATTTCGTCAATATTTTATTAACTCTATTTCTTGGACTGCATTGTTGGTTAAGTGCTTGTAAGTAAGGTAAGGTCTACACCTGTTGTATTCGGCTCATGTGACAAATACAATTTGATTTGATTTGAAAACTTGGGTAGCTTCATGTGGTGAAGGCATGCGAATGGCCATTGGACAGGAAATAGGCCCCACTACTATCTCTATTGACTGATCTTTCATCCTTTCCCATTGTCCTAGCTCCCTCAATATCTAACCGCTGCGTTCTTCTTACTGTAAGGGCTGCAAAGAAAAGAGAAACAATCATAATTTGCAGCACAAATTTGTTTTGACACAGGGAACCGGTTCTATGTTTCCATGCCATCAAGCTGAGGCTTAACAGGGCTCTTTAGGAGTCTTTTTACTGGCTGTCAGGCAGCAGGGAAGCGTAGGTATGTAGGTCAGTGAACAGGCACCTCATATATCAATCACCATGGTGCATGAAATAGATCTTCACTCAGGCCAGCTGTGGTTGGCTCTCCTCCATGTAGCAGAGGAGCTCTGGGAGGGAGTGACTGGGCATGACTGTGTGTTGACTGTGTGTGGATGCTACATACTGATTAACTGTAATGAACAGGATACTGTTCCCATTCAGCACTTTGAAGTCCTTTTGTTCAAATACACACACACACACACACACACACACACACACACACACACACACACACACACACACACACACACACACACACACACACACACACACACACACACACACACACACACACACACACACACACACACACACACACACACACACACACACACACACACACACACACACACACACACACACACACACACACACACACACAGTCTTGTACAGCTAACATTGTGGCGACACACAATTCAGTCCCATTCAAAATCCTATTTTCCCTAAACCCTAACTCATACGCTTACCCTGATCCTAACCTTACCCCAAAAACCTAACCTTTACCCTAACTCTAAACCTAACCCTAGCTCCTAAACCTAAAACTAACCCAGCTCCTAACCCTAAAACAGCCAGGTAATTACCTGTGACGTCACGGCGCTATGCAATCCCCTGAGAAACACGTCAGCCTCCTCCGCCTGGTATAAATAGATCACTGCTGACAGCCCACCCCTAAACTGCTCCTCTCCTATCTCTCTTCCTCTGCTCTCTCCCTCACACCCTCGCTTTCCCTTTGTCTCTCTCTTACACTGTTACCTTTCTCTCTCTCAATTCAATTCAAGGACTTTATTGGCATGGAAATATATGTTAACATTGCCAAAGCAAGTGAAATAGATAATAAACAAAAGTGAAATAAATAATAGGAATGAACAGTAAACACTCTCTCTATACTCTCTCTCGTTCTCTCTCTGTACTTTCACTTGCTGTCTACCTCTTTCATCCTCTCCAGTCTCTCTTTCCCCTCATTCTCCTCTCCAATCTCTTTCTCCTCTTCCGTCTCTCCTCTCTTTCATCCTCTCCCGTCTCTCTTTCTGATCTTTCATCCTCTCCCGTCTCTCTTTCTCCTCTCCCGTCTCTCTTTCTCCTCTTTCATCCTCTTCCGTCTCTCCTTCTCTCTTTCATCCTCTCCCGTCTCTCTTTCTCCTCTTTCTCCTCTTTCATCCTCTCCCGTCTCTCTTTCCCCTCTTTCATCCTCTCCCGTCTCTCTTTCTCCTCTTTCATCCTCTCCCGTCTCTCTTTCTCCTCTCCCGTCTCTCTTTCTCCTCTCCCGTCTCTCTTTCTCCTCTTTCATCCTCTCCCGTCTCTCTTTCTCCTCTTTCATCCTCTCCCGTCTCTCTTTCTCCTCTTTCATCCCCTCCCGTCTCTCTTTCATCCTCTCCCGTCTCTCTTTCTCCTCTCCCGTCTCTCTTTCATCGTCTCCCGTCTCTCTTTTTCCTCTTTCATCCTCTCCTGTCTCTCTTTCTCTCTTTCTTTCTTGCATGACCTTGCTCCCTTTCTCTCTCCTTCCCCATAGTTATACATCTTGATCCTCTCTGTTGTCTGGTAATATACATGTGGGTTGATTTGGAGGGATTGTGGCCTAATTTGTGGTGATCTATTGGAGGAGTAAGGGATCCTTACATAAGAATGTTTTACAGCATATGTGTGTTATTTTTAACGGGGGTTGATTTATCATGCTCATGTCTTTTGGGTTGTGATGATGAAACTCTAGAGCATGACAAATGAGGAAAGAGGGGAAGAGATAAAGTGAGGGGGGAAAAGAGGAGGGAAGAAGGGAGACAGGACACAAGGGCTGGTATTGATACAACAAGACAGGTGTGAGTTTCCCCCTGTGTTTGAAGGTGTTTGTGTGATTTCCATGGATCAGATTTTTAAGCGCGTCCTTTGATGCCACAGACCAGGGGGCTCTGGGGGAAGTGAGTGTGTGAGGGTGGGCCAACGCTTTCATGTGCAGAAATTACATTGATGGAACCTACAATCTATCTGGAATATTAAAGCTGATCTACCTCACCTGAAGTTTTTCCTAATCGGGTCAAGTGGCCGGGACAAACTCCTGGCCCTATGAATATTCAATATCCCCCCACCCAGATTGGGTCTGATGCAGCAGCCTTACAGTGTGTTAGTTGGTCGTTGTCATCTCTCTGGGTGGGTTCTCCTTAGGATTTGAGATTCTATTTTGGAATGTTATTTTCTACTTGATCTCACCCAAGTTCTCATAGTATCTGACAGGTGTCAGTCTCTGTCAATCACCCAGACAAAGACAGACTCTGATGGAGTCTGAAATGATCATGCTTTGATCGCAGACTAAAGGAAGTCGACAGGAATCTTTGCCACAAAGACTTGTTTCTCTGTTAATATTAACTCTGTCTATGTAAAGTGGAGCGGTTGTACATTACAATGACGATTGCTTTCACTAGAGAATGTATGTCTGAGATTCAGATGGGACATGATGTTGGCTGTGTCATGAAAGACATGAAAATGGACTTGAGGTTCGGTCAATAGATCTTTGGTCTAGGCCTTCATCAGACCTTCATGACCCAAAGAGCACCAATGTTCAGGCTGATTGTGTGCGTGCGTGTGTGCCTGCGTGCATCATTAGTGGTATACTGACCTGCCGTATTTTACATCTATGCATCCTTCTGCTCCTTAAGAGTTAGTGTCCATCGGAGACAAGACCCAGGTCTGTCGGTAGTGAGTGGTTTAACACTCCCTCCTCTGTCTTCCACTTGACGTCTCTAATAAATCACATCTCCAGTCCTGTCTGGTCTGGATTCTGGAACACTGAATCTAATAGAAGCAGCTGCTTGACCTCCAACTGGAATGTTCTGGAACGTTCTCCCAATGTTCTCTCAATGTTCCCTTCCAAAGTTCTCTATCACATTTGAGAACGTGTGACTAATGTGGTTCGAATCCAGGTCTCCTGCATGCCCACAAGAATGCTTTAGCCTGCTAAACCAAAGCCTAGGCCAAAAAACTCATTCTACAGGGGAGATTCTGTTGAATTGCATGATGGAAAACACTGAGGCTAACATACTGTACCCTATGAGGAAAGACATGTTGTTCTTCTGGTGTCCTATATATAGCTGTTGTGCACAGTAGTCTGTAGCCTGTACTGTAGCATGTGCTATAGCCTATACTCTAGTCTGTACTGTAGCCTGTACTGTAGCCTGCAGCCTGTACTGTAGCCTATGCTGTAGTCTGTTCTCTAGCCTATACCGTAGCCTATACTGTAGCCTATTTGGCTTTTTTACCTGCGTCATGAGAACACCATCCAGAAAGCTTCTTTGTCCCCATTGTGCTATGATTGCTTATGCTCCATCCCTTACAGTTTATTATTTTCCCTCTATATTTAATGGAATCCTGTTCATTCTCGGGGTCTCTATCCCAAATCAAATCAAATTGTATTTGTCACATGCGCCTAATACAACAGGTGTAGACCTTACAGTGAAATGCTTACTTACAAGCCCTTAACCAACAATGCAGTTTTAAGAAAATACCTAAAAAAAGTAATAGATAAAAGTAACAAATAATTAAAGAGCAGCAGTAAAATTACAATAGCGAGGCTATATACAGGGGGTACCGGTACAGAGTCAATGTGCGGGGGCACCGGTGTTGAGGTAATTTATTTATTTATTTTATTTCACCTTTATTTAAACAGGTAGGCAAGTTGAGAACAAGTTCTCATTTACAATTGCGACCTGGCAAAGATAAAGCAAAGCAGTTCGACACATACAACAACACAGAGTTACACATGGAGTAAAACAAACATACAGTCAATAATACAGTAGAAAACTAAGTCTATATACAATGTGAGCAAATGAGGTGAGAAGGGAGGTAAAGGCAAAAAAAGGCCATGGTGGCGAGGTAAATACAATATAGCAAGTAAAACATTGGAATGGTTGATTTGCAGTGGAAGAATGTGCAAAGTAGAAATAGAAATAATGGGGTGCAAAGGAGCAAAATAAATAAATAAATAAATAAATACAGTAGGGAAAGAGGTAGTTGTTTGGGCTCAATTATAGATGGGCTATGTACAGGTGCAGTAATCTGTGAGCTGCTCTGACAGCTGGTGCTTAAAGCTAGTAAGGGAGATAAGTGTTTCCAGTTTCAGAGATTTTTGTAGTTCGTTCCAGTTATTGGCAGCAGAGAACTGGAAGGAGAGGCGGCCAAAGCAGGAATTAGGCTTTGGGGGTGACCAGAGAGATATACCTGCTGGAGCGCGTGCTACAGGTGGGTGCTGCTATGGTGACCAGCGAGCTGAGATAAGGGGGGAGTTTACCTAGCAGGGTCTTGTAGATGACCTGGAGCCAGTGGGTTTGGCAACGAGTATGAAGCGAGGGCCAGCCAACGAGAGCGTACAGGTCACAGTGGTGGGTAGTATATGGGGCTTTGGTGACAAAACGGATGACACTGTGATAGACTGCATCCAATTTATTGAGTAGAGTATTGGAGGCTATTTTGTAAATGACATCGCCGAAGTCGAGGATCGGTAGGATGGTCAGTTTTAGGAGGGTATGTTTGGCAGCATGAGTGAAGGATGCTTTGTTGCGAAATAGGAAGCCAATTCAAGATTTGACTTTGGATTGGAGATGTTTGATGTGAGTCTGGAAGGAGAGTTTACAGTCTAACCAGACACCTATGTATTTGTAGTTGTCCACATATTCTAAGTCAGAACCGTCCAGAGTAGTGATGCTGGACGGGCGGGCAGGTGCAGGCAGCGATCGGTTGAAAAGCATGCATTTAGTTTTACTTGTATTTAAGAGCAGTTGGAGGCCACGGAAGGAGAGTTGTATGGCATTGAAGCTCATCTGGAGGGTTGTTAACTTTACGGGATCATTTTCCTAAACAACCACTGAATTGCAGAGCGCCAAATTCAAAAATAACACAAAAAATATTTATAATCATGCAATCACAAGTGAAATATACCAAAACACAGCTTAGTTTGTTGTTAATCCACCTATCGTGTCAGATTTTGAAAATATGCTTTACAGCGAAAGCAATCCAAGCGTTTGTGAGTGTCTCAATCAATGCTAGAACAGTTAGCCTTAAATTAGCTTGGTCACGAAAGTCAGAAAAGCAATAAAATGAATCGCTTACCTTTGATAATCTTTGGATGTTTGTACTCAAGAGACTCCCAGTTACACAATAAATGTTATTTTTGTTCGATAACTATTAGTTTTATAACAAAAAAACGCCATTTGGGTTGCGCGTTATGTTCAGTAAACCACAGCCTCGTTCCGTTCCTGAAAGGCAGTCGAAAATTCCAAAAAAGTATCCGTAACATAGAAACGTAGAAACATAACGTAGAAACATGTCAAACTTTTTTTGTAATCAATCCTCAGGTTGTTTTTAACATACATAATTGATAATATTTCAACCGGACGGTAACCTATTCAATAAAAGAGAGAAAGAAAATGTCGAGCTACCCCTCTCGCGCGCAGGAACTAATCAAAGGACACCTGACTCGTTTTGAAATATCTCGCTCATTTTTCAAAATAAAAGCCTGAAACTATGTCTAAAGCCTGGTCATAGCCTGAGGACGCCATTGGAAAAGGAATCTGGTTGATACCCCTTTAAATGGAAGAGGGGCAGAAAATAAAACAGGGATAAAAAATAAATAAATGCACTTCCGGGTTGGATTTCCTCAGGTTTTCGCCTGCAAAATCAGTTTTGTTATACTCACAGACAATATTTTTGACAGTTTTGGAAACTTTGGAGTGTTTTCTATCCTAATCTGTAAATTATATGCATATTCTACGATCTGGGCCTGAGAAATAGTCAGTTTACCTTGGGAACGTTATTTAAAAATTAAAAAAAATCTGGCCCCTGGCGTCAAGAAGTTAACACAGTGTCCAAAGAAGGGCCAGAAATATACAGAATGGTGTCATCTGCATAGAGGTGGATCAGAGACTCATCAGTAGCAGGAGCGACATCATTGATGTATACAGAGAAGAGAGTCGGCCCAAGAATTGAACCCTGTGGCACCCCCATAGAGACTGCCAGAGGCCCGGACAACAGGCCCTCCGATTTGACATACTGAACTCTATCAGAGAAGTAGTTGGTGAACCAGGCGATGCAATCATTTGAGAAACCATGGCTGTTGAGTCTGCCAATAAGAATGTTGTGATTGACAGAGTCGAAAGCCTTAGCCAGGTCAATGAATACGGCTGCACAGTATTGTTTCTTATCGATGGCGGTTAAGATATTGTTTAGGACCTTGAACATGGCTGAGGTGCACCCATGACCAGCACTGAAACCAGGTTGCATAGCGGAGAAGGTGCGGTGGGATTCGAAATGGTCGGTGATCTGTTTGTTGACTTGGCTTTCGAAGACCTTAGAAAGGCAGGATAGGATAGATATAGGTCTGTAGCAGTTTGGGTCAAGAGTGTGTCCCCCTTTGAAGAGGGGGATGACCGCAGCTGCTTTCCAATCTTTGGGAATCTCAGACGACATGAAAGAGAGGTTGAACAGGCTAGTAATAGGGGTTGCAACAATTTCGGCAGATCATTTTAGAAAGAAAGGGTCCAGATTGTCTAGCCCGGCTGATTTGTAGGGGTCCAGATTTTGCAGCACTTTCAGAACATCAGCTGACTGGATTTGGGAGAAGGAGAAATGGGGAAGGCTTGGGTGGAAAGCATGGCCAGCCGTAGAAAAATGCTTATTGAAATTCTCAATTATAGTGGATTTATCGGTGGTGACAGAGTTTCCTATCTTCAGTGCAGTGGGCAGCTGGGAGGAGGTGCTCTTATTCTCCATGGACTTTACAGTGTCCCAGAACTTTTTTGAGTTTGTGTTGCAGGAAGCAAATTTCTGCTTGAAAAAGCTAGCCTTGGCTTTTCTAACTGCCTGTGTATATTGGTTTCTAACTTCCCTGGAAAAAAAAATATCACGGGGGCTGTTCGATGCTAATGCAGAACGCCACAGGATGTTTTTGTGTTGGTTAAGGGCAGTCAGGTCTGGAGAGAACCAAGGGCTATATCTGTTCCTGGTTCTAAATTTCTTGAATGGGGCATGCTTATTTAAGATGGTGAGGAAGGCATTTAAAAAAATAACCAGGCATCCTCTACTGACGGGATGAGGTCAATATCCTTCCAGGATACCTGGGCCAGGTCGATTAGAAAGGCCTGCTCGCTGAAGTGTTTCAGGGAGCGTTTGACAGTGATGAGTGGAGGTCGTTTGACCGCTGACCCATTACGGATGCAAACAATGAGACAGTGATCGCTGAGATCTTGGTTGAAAAGAGCAGAGGTGTATTTAGAGGGCAAGTTGGTTAGGATGATATCTATGAGGGTGCCCGTGTTTACGGCTTTGGGGTGGTACCTGGTAGGTTCATTGATAATTTGTGTGAGATTGAGGGCATCAAGCTTAGATTGTAGGATGGCTGGGGTGTTAAGCATGTCCCAGTTTAGGTCACCTAGCAGCACGAGCTCTGAAGATTGAGAATTTAGGTAATATGTACATGTAGGTAGAATTATTAAAGTGATTATGCATTGATAATAACAGAGAGTAGCAGCAGCGTAGAAGAGGGTGGGGGGGGGGGGATAATGCAAATAGTCTGGGTAGCCATTTGATTAGATGTTCAGGAGTCTTATGGCTTGGGGGTAGTAGCTGTTTAGAAGCCTCTTGGACCTAGACTTGGCGCTCAACTATCGCTTGCCATGCGGTAGCTGAGAGAACAGTCTATGACTAGGGTGGCTGGAGTCTTTGCCAATTTTTAGGGCCTTCCTCTGACACAGCCTAGTATAGAGGTACTGGATGGCAGGAAGCTTGGCCCCAGTAACGTACTGGGCCATACGCACTACCCTCTGTAGTGTCTTGCGGTTGGAGGCCGAGCAGTTGCCGTACCAGGCAGTGATGCAGCTGTAAAACCTTTTGAGGATTTGAGGACCCATGCCAAATCTTTTCAGTCTCCTGAGGAGGAATAGGTTTTGTCGTGCCCTCTTCACGACTGTCTTGGTGTGCTTGGACCATGTTAGTTTGTTGGTGACATGGACGCAAAGGAACTTGAAGCGCTCAATCTGCTCCACTACAGCCGGCCAATCGATGAGAATGGGGGCGTGCTCGGTCCTCCTTTTCCTGTAGTCCACAATCAACTCCTTTGTCTTGATCACGTTGAGGGAGAGGTTGTTGTCCTTGCACCACACGGTCAGGTCTCTGACCTCCTCCCTATAGGCTGTCTCATCCTTGTCGGTGATCAAGCCTACCACTGTTGTATCATCGGCAAACATAATGGTGGTGTTAGAGTCGTGCCTGGCCGTGCAGTCATGAGTGAACACGGAGTACAGGAGGGGACTGAGCATGCACCCCCTTATGGTGTTGATGTGAGCCATGACCAGCCTTTCAAAGCACTTCATGGGTACAGATGTGAGTGCTACGGGTCGGTAGTAATTTAGGCAAGTTACCTTAGTGTTCTTGGGCACAGGGACTATGGTGATCTGCTTGAAACATGTTGGTATTACAGACTTAGACAGGAAGAGTTTGAAAATGTCAGTGAAGACACTTGCCAATTGGTCAGCACATGCTCGGAGTACACATCCTGGTAATCCGTCTGGCCCAGTGGCCTTGTGAATGTTGACCTGTTTAAAGGTCTTACTCACATCGGCTGCTGAGAGCGTGATCACACAGTCGTCCGGAACAGCTGATGCTCTCATGCATGTTTCAGTGTTGCTTGCCTCAAAGCGAGCACAGAAGTGATTTAGCTCGTCTGGTAGGCTCATGTCACTGGGCAGCTCTCGGCTGTGCTTCTCTTTGTAGTCTGTAATAGTTTGTAAGCCCTGCCACATCCGACAAGCATCGGAGCCGGTCTAGTACGATTCGATCTTAGTCCTGTATTGAAGCTTTGCCTGTTTGATGGTTCGTCGGAGGGCATAGCGAGATTTCCTATAAGCTTCCGTGGTTAGAGTCCTGCTCCTTGAAGCGGCAGCTCTAACCTTTAGCTCAGTGCGAATATTGCCTGTAATCCATGGCTTCTGGTTGGGGTATGTACATATATAATTCCACTTATCTGACAGAACAGCTTCATTAGTGTGTGTCTGTTTGTTTGTGTGAGCATGCGTGTGACTGACTGTAGCAAATTGTAGATGCATTCTGCCTCCATTTCCTAATTACACTCCATCCCATAGCAGCCAAAACGAGAGAATCAACAGATTGGTGTGAAGGTAGTTATCAGATTCCACCATGTTGTGCGGGGGAAGACAGGGAGGAGGAGGAGGAGGAGGAGGGGGGAGAGGGATGGTTAGCGAGAGCTCTAATGAAGATGGGACAAAACAGCAATAGTGTGAAGGTGGCAGGGGAGTGCTAGAACAACAGCACATCAGCTCTTGTGTTGTACCGAAAAAATGATACATTAATTGGAGAGCATGCTGTGTGTTTACTGGCCATATGGGACCAATGTTGATGACTGAATAGGCCTGATTGTAACTCCTAGAGTTCTGTGATGAATGATGTGGCAGCTCTGTCGATATGAACAGTGAACGCTAGAGGAGTCTGGTGAATAGTACTGTTGATTGGTTCTATACAGTGGGATTTTTGTGATGAATGGCTGTGAGGGGGGTGCCCAACTGGAGACTCTCTCTAGGTTGGACTGTTACTCATTCATCCATGCCACACCATCACTCTGAGTTATATATTTAAGCAATAAGGCACTTCGGGGGTTTGTGGTATATGGCCAATATACCACGGCTAAGGGCTGTTCTTATGCACAATGCAACGCGGAGTGCCTGGATACAGCCCTTAGCCGTGGAATATTGGCCATATACCACAAACCCCCGAAGTGCCTTATTGCTTAAATATATAAGTCCTAATGATGGTGTGCCATTTTTTTTTTACCTTTATTTAACTAGGCAAGTCAGTTAAGAACAAATTCTTATTTTCAATGACGGCCTAGGAACAGTGGGTTAACTGCCTTGTTCAGGGGCAGAATGACAGATTTTTACCTTGTCAGCTCAGGGATTCAATCTTACAACCTTTCGGTTACTAGTCCAACGCTCTAACCACTAAGCTACCCTGCCACACCCATTGACAAATTGGGTGGTATATGTAAGATACGTATTATAAACTGGGTGGTTCGAGCCCTGAATGCTGATTGCCTGACAGCCGTGGTATATCTGACCTTATGACAAAACATTTATTTTCACTGCTCTAATTACGTTGGTAAATACATGTTTTGTCATACTCGTGGTATACGGGTATGACAAACATATACCACATAACACATATCATACATATACCACTCAGTTCATAATGACTAGAAAACCTTATCAAATAACACGGAACCCAAACCGGCTGCGTGCGTGCGCCATCGTGCGCTATCGTGCATACATTTATTTTGCCCCCCCACACCAAACGCGATCACGACACGCAGGTTAAAATATCAAAACAAACTCTGAACCAATGACATTAATTTGGGGACAGGTCGAAAAGCCTTAAACATGTATGGCTAGTTAGCTTGCACTTGCTAGCTAATTTGTCCTATTTAGCTAGCTTGCTGTTGCTAGCTAATTTGTCCTGGGATATAAACATTGAGTTGTTATTTTACCTGAAATGCACAAGGACCTCTACTCCGACAATTAATCCACAAAATAAAACGGCCAACCGAATCGTTTCTAGTCATCTCTCCTCCTTCCAGGCTTTTTCATATTTTAACTTATATTGTGATCGCATCTAAACTTCCATTGTATTACCACGACAACCGGCAAGGGCTAAAATAGAAATTTAAGCTGCCTATCAATCATTGTTTTTGAAACCAGTGGACAGCCAGTGAAAAATGCGATCTTGCGTCAGCTGCATAGTGCGGATGTACCTACCTATGGAATACAATCAAATCAAATCAAATGTTATTTGTCACACACATGGTTAGCAGATGTTAATGCGAGTGTAGCGAAATGCTTGTGCTTCTAGTTCCGACAATGCAGTAATATCCAACGAGTAATCTAACCTAACAATTTCACAAAAACTACCTTATACACACAAGTGTAAAGGAATGAATAAGAATATGTACATAAAAAATAGATGAATGAGTGATGGTATAGAACGGCATAGGCAAGATGCAGTGGATGGTATAGATTACCGTATATACATATGAGATGAGTAATGTAGGGTATGTAAACATATAAAAGTGGCATTGTTTAAAGTGGCTAGTGATACATTACATCAAGATGGCAAGATGCAGTAGATGGTATAGAGTACAGTATATACATATGAGATGAGTAATGTAGGGTATGTAAACATTATATGAAGTGGCATTGTTTAAAGTGGCTAGTGATACATTTATTACATCAATTTTTCCATTATTAAAGTGGCTGGAGTTGAGTCAGTGTGATGGCTGTTTAACAGTCTGATGGCCTTGAGATAGAAGCTGTTTTTCAGTCTCTCGGTCCCTGCTTTGATGCACCTGTACTGACCTCGCCTTCTGGATGATAGCGGGGTGAACAGGCAATGGCTCGGGTGGTTGTTGTCCTCGATGATCTTTTTGGCCTTCCTGTGACATCGGGTGGTGTAGGTGTCCTGGAGGGCAGGTAGTTTGCCCCCGGTGATGCGTTGTGCAGACCTCACTACCCTCTGGAGAGCCTTACGGTTATGGGCGGAGCAGTTGCCGTACCAGGCGGTGATGCAGCCCGACAGGATGCTCTCGATTGTGCATCTGTAAAAGTTTGTCAGTGTTTTTGGTGACAAGCCAAATTTCTTCAGCCTCCTGAGGTTGAAGAGGCACTGCTGCACCTTCTTCACCACGCTGTCTGTGTGGTTGGACCATTTCAGTTTGTCCGTGATGTGTACGCCGAGGAACTTAAAAATGTCTACCGTCTCCACTACTGTCCTGTCGATGTGGATAGGGGGGTGCTCCCTCTGCTGTTTCCTGAAGTCCACGATCATCTCCTTTGTTTTGTTGACGTTGAGTGTGAGGTTATTTTCCTGATACCACACTCCGAGGGCCCTCACCTCCTCCCTGTAGGCCGTCTCGTCGTTGTTGGTAATCAAGCCTACCACTGTAGTGTCGTCTGCAAACTTGATGATTGAGTTGGAGGCGTGCATGGCCACGCAGTCGTGGGTGAACAGGGAGTACAGGAGAGGGCTGAGAACGCACCCTTGTGGGGCCCCAGTGTTGAGGATCAGCGGGGTGGAGATGTTGTTACCTACCCTCACCACCTGGGGGCGGCCCGTCAGGAAGTCCAGGACCCAGTTGCACAGGGCAGGGTCGAGACCCAGGGTCTCGAGCTTGATGACGAGTTTGGAGGGTACTATGGTGTTAAATGCTGAGCTGTAGTCGATGAACAGCATTCTCACATAGGTATTCCTCTTGTTCAGATTGGTTAGGGCAGTGCGCAGTGTGATTGCGATTGCGTCGTCTGTGGCAAATTGGAGTGGGTCTAGGGTGTCAGGTAGGGTGGAGGTGATATGGTCCTTGACTCTCAAAGCACTTCATGATGACGGAAGTGAGTGCCAAGGGGGGTTGTCATTTAGCTCAGTTACCTTAGCTTTCTTGGGAACAGGAATGTGGTGAGGCTTTAGTGCTCAATTTAATTAATGCTCATAGAAAATTGTAATAATCCATAGGCCTAATGGACACATGCTCAAACTCGCACACTGTTGATAGACTTAAATGAGCAATCTGTAGTTGCTATATCCATTTTTGGATTTATAAATTAGCATATCATTTATAAATCCCAAAATGGATATGGATATAAATGATATGCTAATTTATAAATGCCTCATGAGCTTAGTTCAACCGTCACACCCAATGTTTGTAAACATTATAAATGAAAACAAACACCTTATAGCCTCATTACATGGTTAAAAGTATAATTTTGATATCATGGATGGTCAGTCTCGCATCCAAAGCTCTGTCTATTAATCTGAGTGTGGTTACATTTCTCCAGACCCATCCCTCAGTTTTTTACCAAAACAGAGGCGGGGCGGCCGTTTTGTTATTGTTTCATCTGTGGATTTGCTGTTTAAACAGTTGCATATTATCAAGATATCAAAGTGTCACCAACAAAAAGGTAAACACTAGGCCTATAGCAAATGCAGCAAATGGCATTCTTTTTTTCTGGCTAATAAGTCCTTATAGTTTTGGGGTTATGCTCCAGTAAAACAATTTGGCTAATCTATACTTCCATATTTCCAAGTCCTATTCTTGAAGATCAAGGGGTATAACATTTATTGGAATGACTGGAATTCTGATAGACTTTGGTTTTTAATGTAAAGATATAATTTAATCGTATTATCATATGTAGTAGAAAGCGATGGGTTAGAAGAAGCCTACATAACCAACCCATAAAGTAAAAATGTAACATCCATATATGGCCAGCTATGTAAACTTTAACATTGATTTATCCTGCAATAGATGTTGTTCAATTGGTAACATACATTTTTGTCTTTTTCTAATGCCTCTTAAAGGGAAAGTAATCTAAAAGTAACGGAATGTAATCAGATTACATTACTGAGTTTGAGTAATCCAAAGTTAAGTTACTGATGACAATTTTGGGCAGGTAACTAGTAACTGTAATAGATTACATTTAGAGAGTAACCTACCCAACCCTGAGAGCGACTTACAGTAAATGTGAAGTATGGCAGCAGGAGGAAGCAAGATAGGGAAATTACTGCCATTACTTGGCATTTACTTCAAACTTTTGTATAAGTAAGAGTTTTGACAAGTTATATTCTCCCAAGGAGTAAGATACCAACATTCAGAAGCAGTGATTGAGCATGTTTCAAAGTGGAACCAGGAGATCTATTTGGGGGAGAAAAGCTCTCATTCTCAACAGCTGTTTGGAGACATTATAATTGCGTTTTTCCGACCGACCGCTTTACGGCTGATTGAACTATCAGAGAGACAGCCAACGAACTCTCGCTATCAGTGCCTCTGCAGGTGCACACAAACAATAACATCTTCTCTGGCGTGGAAAATGTGTCTGTGTCCCTGAGGCGCTGTCTGATGAAACTTTTATGTGACAGTTTCATGTCTTTCTGGGTGCTGCTGAGTTATGCTAATAGATGCTAATGTCCTGGGCGCCTCCTCAACAGGAAGGTTGTCACTAGTACCGGGAGCCATTCAGGAAAATCAAGCAGCGGTGTTTCAGAGATCAGACAATTTATCTGGGATTTGACGAGTAATTCCAGCGTGACGTGATGGAGCTGGCTGTCTATCAAGGGTTGTCGTTCTTTGTGTCTTTGTCGTGTAGCTCAGTTGGTAGAGCATGGTGCTTGCAATGCCAGAGTTGTGGGTTTGATTCCCACAGGGGGCCAGTATGAAATAAAATGTATGCACTCACTACTATAAGTTGCTCTGGATAAGAGTGTCTGCTAAATGACAAAAACTGAAATATGACCCTCAGATATGTCTATGTACTCTTACTACTTTATTGTCTGTTTCTGTCTCTCTGTCTCATGTACTTTACGCACACAGACACAATGTTTTTTTCACCAAGGCGTATTGCTTTCAGGCTACCTAGCTACTGTAGCTATGGCAACGCGGATATGTCGTTATAAAATGGTTACAAAATCATTTGAGACATGAGAGACCATATTGGCTTCACAGATTGTCAGGTAATAACCATGTTAAAGACAGAATGCTCTTTGTATGAGAAAAACACTCAAAGGACTCTTAAAATTTGTTCCAGTATTGCCACAACTTTACCGGCCCATGGTTGGGACATTGAGTTGTGTTTGTGTGTTTGCAAGCATGTCGTATTTGTCACTAAGGCATAGGCTTGCCTTACATCTTCCATCTTCCTTAGTGTGGTCTGTGTGCGGTTGAGCCAGCTTGCCATTAAACCGCCCCCGCCGGCCGTCCCCGCAGCCTCACCCATCGCCGGCCGTCCCCGCAGCCTCACCCATCGCCGGCCGTCCCCGCAGCCTCACCCATCGCCGGCCGTCCCCGCAGCCTCACCCATCGCCGGCCGTCCCCGCAGCCTCACCCATCGCTGGCCGTCCCCGCAGCCTCACCCATCGCCGGCCGTCCCCGCAGCCTCACCCATCGCCGGCCGTCCCCGCAGCCTCACCCATCGCCGGCCGTCCCCGCAGCCTCACCCATCGCCGGCCGTCCCCGCAGCCTCACCCACGGTGCAGATGACTCAGCCATAAATATTGACTGCCTGATAAACTGGAAGAATTGACCAGGCCCAATTATCAACCATTACAGGCCTGCTGATCCCACTGGCCATCCCACTGGCCAGTCCCACTGTTACACCTCTGTCCAATGAGGTAGCCCCGTGGAAGTGGTGTAAAGTACTTAAGTAAAAATACTTTAAAGTACTACTTAAATGTTTTTTTTAGGTATCTGTACTTTACTTTACTATTCATATTTTTGACTACTTTTACTTTTACTTCACTACATTCCTAAAGAAAATAATGTACTTTTTACTCCATACATTTTCTCTGACACCCAAAAGTACTTGTTACATTTTCAGTGCTTAGCAGGACAGGAAAGTGGTCCAATTCACTAACTCATCAAGAGAATATCCTTGGTCATCCCTACCACCTCTGATTTGGAGGACTCACTAAACACAAATGCTTTGTTTGTAAATGTTGTCTGCTTGTTGTAGTGTGCCCCTAGTTATCCGTAAATAGAAAAACAAGAAAATTGTGCCATCTGATTTTCATATTATAAGCAATTTGAAATAATTTATACTTTTACTTTTGATATTTAAGTATATTTTTGCAATTAGATTTACTTTTGATACTTAAATATATTTAAAACCAAATACTTTTAGACTTTAACTCAAGTAGTATTTTTCTGTGTGACTTTTACTTTAGTCATTTTACTCAAGTATGACATTTGGGTACTTTTTCCACCACTGCCCCGTGGTGCTAGTCTCAGACCTGAACAGATTTGGCCAGGTGTAGCACCAGGACTACCTGAGAGTTTTACCAATCCTGACTCCATATATTGTACATTAAAACTTTGTTATCGTTATACCCTACACACTATCACTTTCATTTATCTCTATGCCTTCTATAATTCAGTATGCTTTACTGAATGAATAAGTCCTCAGCCTGCGGTGAGAGTTGATATTGAGCTTGTTAATTTTGTTTGCCGTGGTAGTTCTGCTCGGAGACAGCTCTGTCTCATCTACTCCTAAGCAATTCCATAAAAAATGGTGTGTATGTATGTGTGTGTGTGTGTGTGTGAGGGGCTGAAAAATGTCCAGCAGCTCATCCCACTTCTTCCACCACCACTTCCCCCACCACCTCATATCTGTCTCTCTGTCTCTCTCCGTCTCTCTCTTTCTTTGTATCTCTCTCTCTCTGTCTCTTTGTCTGTCTCTCTGTCTTCCTGTCTCTCATGTACACAAGAATACTATCTTCTTTCAATATTATTGATCCTTATTCGCTTCAGGACAATTAGCAAGTTGATCATTTTAACTTGTGAAGCAATACATTTTTGCTCTAAAATATCTTTAGATCTTTTTTGTTCGTGTCCCATGTGGGAATGTAGTTACAGTGCTTGTTGTGTATGTTGGTTGTTATTGTTCTGTGCCTCTGTGAGCTAATAGACGTGCTAAATCACACTGTTAGCCCTGTCCCTGTGCTTATAGGCAGTAGTTGCCTATCAAGAGAAGTAGGCGAGCCAATTGCACCAACAGCTTTACCATTCATACACCCAGAGGAACTGATTCTATTATGTTGGGTGTTTGCTATATGATGTCAGTTACGTAGGCGAGTTTGTGACAGGTTTCACATGCTATGTTGGTATTGTGTTACGTGTGTGCGGAACCTTTAGAGATGTTAGCCTCCAGTATATACTGTATCCAGAGTAGAGGTCGACCGATTATGATTTTTCAACGCCGATACCGATTCCGATTATTGGAGGACCAAAAAAAGCCGATACCGATTAATTGGACGATTTTTATATATATATATATATATATATTTGTAATAATGACAATTACAACAATACTGAATGAACAATGAACACTTTTATTTTAACTTAATATAATACATCAATCAAATCAATTTAGTCTCAAATAAATAATGAAACATGTTCAATTTGGTTTAAGTAATGCAAAAACACAATGTTGGAGAAGAAAGTAAAAGTGCAATATGTGCCATGTAAAAAAGCTAACATTTAAGTTCCTTGCTTAGAACATGAGAACATATGAAAGCTGGTGGTTCCTTTGAACATGAGTCTTCAATATTCCCAGTTAAGAAGTTTTCGGTTGTAGTTATTATAGGAATTATAGGACTATTTCTCTCTATACCATTTGTATTTCATATACCTTTGACTATTGGATGTTCTTATAGGCACTTTAGTATTGCCCGCCTAATCTCGGGAGTTGATAGGCTTGAAGTCATAAACAGCGCTGTGCCTCAAGCATTGCTAAGAGCTGCTGGCAAACGCAGTAAAGGGCTGTTTGAATGAATGCTTACGTGCCTGCTGCTGCCTACCACCGCTCAGTCAGACTGCTCTATCAAATATCAAATCATATACTTAATTATAAGAAAATAAACACACAGAAATACGAGCCTTTGGTCAAATCCGGAAACTATCATTTCGAAAAAACACAACGTTTATTATTTCTGTGAAATACGGAACCGTTACGTATTTTATCGAATGGGTGGCAACCCTAAGTCTAAATATTGCTGTTACATTGCACAACCTTCAATGTTATGTCATAATTATGTAAAATTCTGGCAAATTAATTAAGGTCTTTGTTAGGAATAAATGGCCTTTCAACAGTTCTCAACGAGCCAGGCGGCCCAAACTGCTGCATATACCGTGACTCTGCATACATTGAACGCAAGAGAAGTGACACAATTTCCCTAGTTAATATTGCCTGCTAACATGAATTTCTTTTAACTACATATGCAGGTTTAAGGTTTAAGAAAGGCATTGATGTTTATGGTTAGGTACATTATTGCAATGAATGTGCTTTTGTTAAATCATCACCCGTTTGGCAAAGTTGAAGTAGGCTGTGATTTGATGATAAATTAACAGGCACCGCATTGATTATATGCAATGCAGAACAAGCTAGTTAGCCTAGTAATATCATCAACCATGGGTAGTTAACTAGTGATTATGTGAAGATTGATTGTTTTTTATAAGATAAGTTTAATTCTAGCTAGCAACTTGTCTTGGCTCCTTGCAGCCACAAGGTCCTTTTCATGCTGCACTCGTGTAACAGGGGGTCAGCCTGCCACGCAGTCTCCTCGTGGATTGCAATGTAATCGTCCATAATCGGCGTCCAAAAAGGCCCATTACCGATTGTTATGAAAACTTGAAATCGGCCCTAATTAATTGGCTATGCCGATTAATCGGTCGACCTCTAATCCAGAGGGAGTGTGGTGCTAGCCGTCAGAGAGGCAGTTTTCCTAGTGTGTCTTGGTTGCGGTGGCTGGGTCTGTGGGCCGTGCTACAGCTGTGCGACCAGGTCAGCAGTCTCTCTGAGGGGTTGTGGAGTGGGCTGTTGGGCCACTGTGCTCCTCCAGTGTAGTGCTCTAAGTGGTTCTGATAGAGACTCATGAGAAAACACTTGAGAGAGTTTAGTGCTAATAAGATATGAGTCAGTCCTAGGGAAAGCAGGGCTGTTAATGACGCTCTCACACATAGACTCACACACACACACACACACACACACACACACACACACACACACACACACACACACACACACACACACACACACACACACACACACACACACACACACACACACACACACACACACACACACACACACTTGGGTATTCTACATGAGTATCATCAGCATGCTGTTCACACACTCTCAGACTTTTGTTCTGTTTCCTTTGCTAATGGGAACTGAGTCACACACACGTTTGAACGGTGTGGCTGCCTGAGGTGGCAGAGATATGGTGCTTCTGGGATTCTGTGGTGGGAAGCAAGATTATTGACTCCTGTAAGAACCGTTCCTCACACTAAACAAAAGCAAGGGTCGTATTCATTGAGGGCACACTGTGACAAAACTTTTTGCAACGGAAAACAAGAAGTGTTTATTTTTGGACAAGTTCAGATAGTCTCTTCTTGTGTCAGTCCATTTTTCATTAGGTGCATAATGAATATTACCAACGAGTCCTGGACTGGAGTCAACATGGCCTTTACATTTTTTTTTATTTAACCTTTATTTAACCAGGTAGGCCAGTTGAGAACAAGTTCTTATTTACAACTGCGAACTGGCCAAGATAAAGCAAAGCAGTGTGACAAAAACAACACCACAGAGTTACACATAAACAAACGTACAGTCAATAACACAATAGAAACATCTAAACTCAGCAAAAAAAAAGAAACGTCCTCTCACTGTCAACTGCGTTTATTTTCATCAAACTTACCATGTGTAAATACTTGTATGGACATAAGATTCAACAACTGAGACATAAACTGAACAAATTCCACAGACATGTGACTAACAGAAATACAATAATGTGTCCCTGAACAAAGGGGGGGTCAAAATCAAAAGTCACAGTCAGTATCTGGTGTGGCCACCAGCCGCGTTAAGTACAGCAGTGCATCTCCTCCTCATGGACTGCACCAGATTTGCCAGTTCTTGCTGTGAGATTTACATTTACATTTACATTTAAGTCATTTAGCAGACGCTCTTATCCAGAGCGACTTACAGGTTGGTGCATTCACCTTATGATATCCAGTGGAACAACCACTTTACAGTAGTGCATCTAACTCTTTTAAAGGGGGGGGGGGGGTTAGAAGGATTACTTTATCCTATCCTAGGTATTCCTTAAAGAGGTGGTGTTTCAGGTGTTTCCGGAAGGTGGTGATTGACTCCGCTGACCTGGCGTCGTGGGGGAGTTTGTTCCACCATTGGGGTGCCAGAGCAGCGAACAGTTTTGACTGGGCTGAGCGGGAGCTGTACTTCCTCAGAGGTAGGGAGGCGAGCAGGCCAGAGGTGGATGAACGCAGTGCCCTTGTTTGGGTGTACGGCCTGATCAGAGCCTGAAGGTACGGAGGTGCCGTTCCCCTCACAGCTCCGTAGGCAAGCACCATGGTCTTGTAGCGGATGCGAGCTTCAACTGGAAGCCAGTGGAGAGAGCGGAGGAGCGGGGTGACGTGAGAGAACTTGGGAAGGTTGAACACCAGACGGGCTGCGGCGTTCTGGATGAGTTGTAGGGGTTTAATGGCACAGGCAGGGAGCCCAGCCAACAGCGAGTTGCAGTAATCCAGACGGGAGATGACAAGTGCCTGGATTAGGACCTGCGCCGCTTCCTGTGTGAGGCAGGGTCGTACTCTGCGAATGTTGTAGAGCATGAACCTACAGGAACGGGTCACCGCCTTGATGTTAGTTGAGAACGACAGGGTGTTGTCCAGGATCACGCCAAGGTTCTTAGCACTCTGGGAGGAGGACACAATGGAGTTGTCAACCGTGATGGCGAGATCATGGAACGGGCAGTCCTTCCCCGGGAGGAAGAGCAGCTCCGTCTTGCCGAGGTTCAGCTTGAGGTGGTGATCCGTCATCCACACTGATATGTCTGCCAGACATGCAGAGATGCGATTCGCCACCTGGTTATCAGAAGGGGGAAAGGAGAAGATTAATTGTGTGTCGTCTGCATAGCAATGATAGGAGAGACCATGTGAGGATATGACAGAGCCAAGTGACTTGGTGTATAGCGAGAATAGGAGAGGGCCTAGAACAGAGCCCTGGGGGACACCAGTGGTGAGAGCACGTGGTGCGGAGAAAGATTCTCGCCACGCCACCTGGTAGGAGCGACCTGTCAGGTAGGACGCAATCCAAGCGTGGGCCGCGCCGGAGATGCCCAACTCGGAGAGGGTGGAGAGGAGGATCTGATGGTTCACAGTATCAAAGGCAGCCGATAGGTCTAGAAGGATGAGAGCAGAGGAGAGAGAGTTAGCTTTAGCAGTGCGGAGCGCCTCCGTGACACAGAGAAGAGCAGTCTCAGTTGAATGACTAGTCTTGAAACCTGACTGATTTGGATCAAGAAGGTCATGAGAGATGTTACCCCACTCTTCCACCAAGGCATCTGCAAGTTCCCAGACATTTCTGGGGAGAATGACCCTAGCCCTCACCCTCCGATCCAACAGGTCCCAGATGTGCTCAATGGGATTGAGATCCGGGCTCTTCGCTGGCCATGACAGAACACTGACGTTCCTGTCTTGCAGGAAATCACGCACAGAACGAGCAGTATGGCTGGTGGCATTGTCATGCTGGAGGGTCATGTCAGGATGAGCCTGCAGAAAGGGTACCACATGAAGGAGGAGGATGTCTTCCCTGTAACGCACAGCGTTGAGATTGCCTGCAATGACAACAAGCTCAGTCCAATGAGTCTGTAACACACCGCCCCAGACCATGACGGACCCTCCACCTCAATATCGTTCCCGCTCCAGAGTACAGGCCTCGGTGTAACGCTCATTCCTTCGACGATAAACGCGAATCCAACCATCACCCCTGGTGAGACAAAACTGCGATTTGTCAGTGAAGAGTACTTTTTGCCAGTCCTGTCTGGTCCAGCAACAGTGGGTTTGTGCCCATAGGCGACGTTGTTGCCGGTGATGTCTGGTGAGGACCTGCCTTACAACAAGCCTACAAGCCCTCAGTCCAACCTCTTTCAGCCTATTGTGGACAGTCTGAGCACTGATGGAGGGATTGTGCGTTCCTGGTGTAACTCAGGCAGTTGTTGCCATCCTGTACCTGTCCCGCAGGTGTGATGTTCGAATGTACCAATCCTGTGAAGGTGTTGTTACATGTGGTCTGCCACTGAGAGGACGATCAGCTGTCCATCCTGTCTCCCTGTAGCGCTGTCTTAGGCGTCTCACAGTACGGACATTGCAATTTATGCCCTGGCCACATCTGCAGTCCTCATGACTCCTTGCAGCATACCTAAGGCACGTCCACGCAGATGGGCAGGGACCCTGGGCATCTTTCTTTTGGTGTTTTTCAGAGTCAGTAGAAAGGCCTCTTTAGTGTCCTAAGTGTTCATAACTGTGACCTTAATTGCCTACCGTCTATAAGCTGTTAGTGTCTTAACGACCGTTCCACAGGTGCATGTTCAGTCATTGTTTGTAGTTCATTGAACAAGCACGGGAAACAGTGTTTAAACCCTTTACAATGAAGAGCTGTGAAGTTTTTGGATTTTTACTAATTATCTTTGAAAGACAGGGTCCTGAAAACGGGATGTTTCTTTTTGTGCTGAGTTTATGTACAGTGTGTGCACATGTAGAAGATTAGGGAAGTAAGGCAATAAATAGACCATAGAGGCGAAATAATTACAATTTAGCATTAACACTGGAGTGATAGATGTGCAGATGATGATGTGCAAGTAGAGATACTGGGGTTCAAAAGAGAAAGAAGATAAATAACAGGATGCAAATTTCTGTTTGAAAAAGATAGCCTTCCAGGATACCCAGGCCAGGTCGATTTGAAAGGCCTGCTCACTGAAGTGTTTTAGGGAGCGCTTGACAGTGGTGAGGGGTGGTCGTTTGACCGCGGACCCATTACGGACGCAGGCAATGAGGCAGTGATCGCTGAGATCTTGGTTGAAAACAGCAGAGGTGTATTTAGAGGGCAAGTTGGTTAGGATGATATCTATGAGGGTGCCCGTGTTTACGGCTTTGGGGTGGTACCTGGTAGGCTCCTTGATAATTTGTGTGAGATTGAGGGCATCTAGCTTAGATTGTAGGACGGCTGGGGTGTTAAGCATATCCCAGTTTAGGTCACCTAACAGTACGAACTCTGAAGATATATTGATTGGGGGCAATCAATTCACATATGGTGTCCAGGGCACAGCTGGGGGTCCTTATAGCCAGGGGGGTCTATAAGAAGCTGCAACGTTGAGAGACAGGATTCAGACACGGCTAGGACATCCGGGTTGGCGGAGTGTGCTAAAGCGGTGAATAAAACAAACTTAGGGAGGAGGCTTCTGATGTTAACATGCATGAAACCAAGGCTTTTACAGTTACAGAAGTCAACAAATGAGAGCGCCTGGGGAATGGGAGACGTGCTGGGGGCTGCAGGGTTAACCTCTACATCACCAGAGGAATAGAGGAGGAGTAGGATAAGGGTACGGCTAAAGGCTATAAGAACTGGTTGTCTAGTACGTTCGGAACAGAGAGCAAAAGGAGCAGATTTCTGGGCGTGGAAGAATAGATTCAAGGAATAATGTACAGACAAGGGTATGGTAGGATTTGTGTACAGTGGAGGTAAACCTAGGCATTGCGTGACGATGAGAGAGGTTTTGTCTCTAGAGGCGCCAGGTGAGGTCACTGCGTGTGTGGGGTGGGACAAAAGGGCTATCTAAGGCATATTGGGTAGGGCTGGGGGCTCTACAGTGAAATAAGACAATAATCACTAACCAGAACAGCAATAGACAAGGCATATTAACATTAGGGAGAGGCATGTGTAGCCGAGTGATCATAGGGTCCAATGAGTAGCAATAGGTGAGTCAGGGAGCCGATTCAGTAGTCGCTACTGCGCTAGGCGAGCTGGAGACATGGCGATTCAGACGTCACAACGGAAGAGCCTGTTGAAATCACCTCGGACGATTACATCGGCAGACCAGTCGTGATGTATCGGCGGGGCTCCGTGTTGGCAGAAAAGGGTCCAGGCCAATTCGCAAAAGAGGTATTGTAGCCCAAGAATTAGCTGGTGGACCTCTTCGTCTAGCTGGGAGATGAGCCTAGCTCAAGGCTAACTGGTGCTTGCTTCGGGACAGAGACGTTAGCCAGGTGTAGCCACTCAGATTGCAGCTAGCTAGCTGCGATGATCCGGTGTAAAGGTTCAGAGCTTGCGGTAGGAATCTGGATATGTGATAGAGAAAAAGCAGTCCGATATGCTCTGGGTTGATATTGCGCTGTGCAGACTGGCAGGTATTGACCGAGCTGAGGCTGTCTGGAGTCCGAGTTAACGGTGAAGACCGCTAGCAGTGGCTAACTGACTACTAGCTAGTAGCTAGTTAGCTGGCTAGCTGCTGATGGGGGTTCCGGTTCTAAAGTATAAAAATAGCAGATCCGTACCACATTGGGTGAGGCGGGTTGCAGGAGAGTATATTCAGTCCATAGATGGAAAGTGAGATGAAAATATATATGAAATATATATGAAAAAACCCCAGAGGAAAATTATATTTACACGGGACGGGACAAGACAAAACACACGTCCGACTGCTACGCCATCTTGGAACCTACTTAGCTTTATCTTCTCTCACCTTCAAACGCTTTTGTCAGAGTTTTTTCTTCTCTAAATATGGTAAATTATTAATGGGAGAAAGCAGCATGAAAAAGACTGCCAGGGTCCATTAAAGTAATGTGTGCGTGATAGTGAGAAACCTTGAGCCTCTGGTTGCACATGAGTTCAAACCCTAGGTTCGTTTGTAGAACATTTCTGATTACTTATGGACATAACCGGGAAGCCTGTGGTCGTGATTGAGTATTTGTTTATAACTGTGCATTAGTGTATCATTTGTTGTGGCCTTTACAAGAACAATACAGCTAGCATGTGACGAGTGGACATATTTGCAACAGGCTTTCGCAAGTAGAGAGAGTGAAAAGCAAAGAAGACAAGAAAGAGGGAAAAGAACATGAAGGAAGAGAGAAGATACATGTTAGGAGGGATGAAAATAAGATTTGAGAGTTTACCCTGGTAAACTGAGCTCTCTTACCTTAGACGCGCTGCAAATATAAAACTGCCGTAGAACATTGCACTCTCTGCCACTCTTGGTTTTGCAGCCTAAGCAGGAAAAGTTGTAATAAACATCCAGGTGTTAATAATGGACAAGGGGAGAATCCTCTGAGCCAATGGTGATGGCCGTTACAGAATAGTGAGGATACAGCCTACGTCTCGATTGATTCCCTATGTAGTGTACTACTTTTGACCAGAGTCCTGTGAAGTAGTGGTTGTAAAAGGTGTAATTTGAGATGAAGGCATAGTGGACAGTAAAGCGCTCTGGTCAAAAGCAGTGCACTCTGGAGGAAAGGTTGTGATTTGAGATGCATCCATAATATACAGTGGTTTATATACAACGAATATTGAGTCTGAAATTGGCGTTTCGTTTCCCATGTCATCTATAGTCATTTTCCCTTTCCTCTTTCCTCAGTTTTTCACAGACCCCTGTGCCAACAGCCCATGTTTCCATGGCAACTGTAGCCGCAGTGGTGAGAGCGAGGAGTACACCTGCGAGTGCAGCGAGGGGTACGAGGGGGAGAAGTGTGAGCAGGGCACCTTGGACCTGCTGCCTGTCTCCAACTGGGATCCTGCCACACCCCCTGCCCCCGAACAGGCCACACCCGCCACACCCACAACCGCCACTCAGCCCTCCCAGCCAACAACAGTGTCCAGCACCACGCAGGCACCTCCGACTCTGCAACCATGGCAGCCTAAGGCTGGACAGAGACTCTTGGTGGTGCAGTGGGAGAAAGAACAGGTCAGAGATGAATGCTACCTGTACTCTATTAGTCACAACAGTCCAGCTGACCAGCTAG
Source organism: Salvelinus alpinus (assembly GCF_045679555.1). NCBI lineage: Eukaryota > Metazoa > Chordata > Actinopteri > Salmoniformes > Salmonidae > Salvelinus > Salvelinus alpinus. Next base: position 14,205,727 of record NC_092106.1, read on the forward strand.
CTAGGTTCAGAGTTAGCAGAACTTCTTTATTTGTCTTATAAAATAATGGCATTTATCCACTTGCTGCCTCATGTGTGTATCTTTGTGTATTTCCATGTATGTGAGTGCCTGTGTGTATGTGTGTCTCTGTGTGTCCATGCATGCATATGTGTGTATGTGTGTGTGTTCCTGTTGCAGGTGACGGAGGGACTGCACTGTGTGAGTCCTGAGCTGTGTGAGCTGACCTCTGGAACTCTGACTCTCTCTCTAGAGGTGCCTGAGGAGACTGCCATCAAGTAAGAGCCCTGTATTGCATGTACTGGTACCTTCCTGTGTGTATGTGTATATGTGTGTGAGTGTGTGTTTGCATAGTGCTCTCCCTCCCTCCCCTGTTTATCCTAACCTCTCCCTGTCACGTTCCTGACCTGTTTTCTGTTAGTTTTTGTATGTGTTAGTTGGTCAGGACGTGAGTGTGGGTGGGCAGTCTATGTTTTCTGTTTCTATGTTGGTTAATGGGTACCTAATATGGTTCTCAATTAGAGGCAGGTGGTTTTCATCTCCTCTGATTGAGAATCATATTAAGGTAGGTGTTGTCACATTGTTTGTCGTGGGTGGTTGTCTCCTGTGTCTATGTTGCACCATACGGGACTGTTTCGTTCGTTCGTCATTTTGTGTAGTCATTTTCCTGTTCGTGAGTTCTTCGTGTTTCATGTAAGTTCGTCGTCCAGGTCTGTCTACTCCGTTTGTTGTTTTGTTAGTTTCAAGTGAAGTTCGTGTTTTCTTTAATAAATAATGTCATATCAAGACGCTGCATTTTAGTTCAATCCCTGCTCCTCCTCTTCGGATGAAGAGGAGGAGGAAGGCCGTTACAGAACCACCCACCAAACCAGAACCAAGCAGCGCGAATTCGAGCAGTGGCCTGCTACACAGGATTATTGGAGTTGGGAGGAAATATTGGACGGAAAAGGTCCATGGGCACAGCCGGGAGAATATCGCCGTCCCAAAGCTGAGCTGGAGGCAGCGAAAGCAGAGAGGCGGCGATATGAGGAGGCAGCAAGGAGACGTGGCTGGAAGCCGGAGAATCAAGCGCAAGACCGGAGTTATGAAGGTACGCGGCTAGCACGGAAGCCCGTGAAGAAACCCCAAAAATTTATTGGGGGGCTGCGATATGAGGAGGCAGCAAGGAGACGTGGCTGGAAGCCGGAGAATCAAGCGCAAGACCGGAGTTATGAAGGTACGCGGCTAGCACGGAAGCCCGTGAAGAAACCCCAAAAATTTATTGGGGGGAGGCTAAGAGGTAGTGGGCCAAGGGCAGGTAGGAGACCTGCGCCCACTTCCCAGGCTAACCGTGGAGAGCGGGAGTACGGGCAGACGCCGTGTTACGCAGTAGAGCGCACGGTGTCTCCTGTCCGTGTGCATAGTCCGGTGCGGGTTATTCCACCTCCCCGCACTGGTAGGGCTAGATTGGGCATTGAGCCAAGTGCCATGAAGCCGGCTCTACATATCTGGCCACCAGTGCGTCTCCTCGGGCCGGCTTACATGGCACCAGCCTTACGCATGGTGTCCCCGGTTCGCCTACATAGCCCGGTGCGGGTTATTCCACCTCCCCGCACTGGGCGGGCGACGGGGAGCATTCAACCAGGTAAGGTTGGGCAGGCTCAATGCTCAAGGGAGCCAGTACGCCTGCACGGTCCGGTTTTTCCGGCGCTACCTCCCCGCCCCAGCCCAGTACCACCAGTGCCTACACCACGCACCAGGCTTCCAGTGCGTCTTCAGAGCCCTGTTCCTCCTCCACGCACTCTTCCTATGGTGCGTGTCTCCAGCCCAGTGCCTCCAGTTCCGGCACCACGCACTAAGCCACCTGTGCGTCTCCAGAGCCCTGTACACACTGTTCCTTCTCCCCGTACTCGTCCTGAGGTGCGTGCCCTTAGCCCGGTGCCACCAGTGCCGGTACCACGCACCAGGCACATAGTACGTTTTGAGAATCCAGTGTGCCCTGTCCCTGCTCCCCGCACTAGCCTGAAGTTGCGTGTCCTTAGCCCGGTGCCTCCAGTTCCGGCACCACGCACCAGGTCTACAGTGCGCCTCATCCGGCCTGAGCCATCCGTCTCCCCAGCGCCATCTGAGCCATCCGTCTCCCCAGCGCCATCTGAGCCATCCGTCTCCCCAGCGCCATCTGAGCCATCCGTCTCCCCAGCGCCATCTGAGCCATCCGTCTGCCCAGTGCCGTCTGAGCCATCCGTCTGCCCAGTGCCGTCTGAGCCGCCCGTCTGTCCCGAGCCGTCAGAGCCGTTCGTCAGTCAGGAGCCGCTAGAGCCATTCGTCAGTCAGGATCTGCCAGAGCCGCCAACCAGACAGGATCTGCCAGAGCCGCCAACCAGACAGGATCTGCCAGAGCCGCCAACCAGACAGGATCTGCCAGAGCCGCCAACCAGACAGGATCTGCCAGAGCCGCCAACCAGACAGGATCTGCCAGAGCCGCCAGAGAGCCATGAGCAGCTAGAGCCGTCAGCGAGCCATGAGCGTCCAGAGCCGTCAGCCAGCCATGAGCGTCCAGAGCCGTCAGCCAGCCATGAGCTGCCCCTCAGCCCAGAGCTGCTATTTATCCAGAACTGCCCCTCAGTCCAGAGCTGTCTCTCTATCCGGAGCTGCCCTTCAGTCCGGAGTTGCCCCTCTGTCCTGAGCTACCTCTTTATCCTGACCTACCTCTCTGTCCTGAGCTACCTCTCTGTCATGAGCTACCGTATCCCGGTGCTGCCCCTTATCTTGAGGTTACTCGTTAAAGTAAGTGGGTGTAATAGGAGGGTGGTCATTCTAAGGGGGAAACGTAAGCTGGGATTGACTATGGTGGGGTGGGGACCTCGCCCAGAGCCTGAGCCACCACCGTGGTCAGATGCCCACCCAGACCCTCCCCTAGACTTTGTGCTGGTGCGCCCGGAGTTCGCACCTTAAGGGGGGGGGTTATGTCACGTTCCTGACCTGTTTTCTGTTAGTTTTTGTATGTGTTAGTTGGTCAGGACGTGAGTGTGGGTGGGCAGTCTATGTTTTCTGTTTCTATGTTGGTTAATGGGTACCTAATATGGTTCTCAATTAGAGGCAGGTGGTTTTCATCTCCTCTGATTGAGAATCATATTAAGGTAGGTGTTGTCACATTGTTTGTCGTGGGTGGTTGTCTCCTGTGTCTATGTTGCACCATACGGGACTGTTTCGTTCGTTCGTCATTTTGTGTAGTCATTTTCCTGTTCGTGAGTTCTTCGTGTTTCATGTAAGTTCGTCGTCCAGGTCTGTCTACTCCGTTTGTTGTTTTGTTAGTTTCAAGTGAAGTTCGTGTTTTCTTTAATAAATAATGTCATATCAAGACGCTGCATTTTGGTTCAATCCCTGCTCCTCCTCTCCTCTCCTCAATCCCTGCTCCTCCTCTCTCTTCCCTCCCTCCCCTGTTTATCCTAACCTCTCCATCCCTCCCCTGTTTATCCTAACCTCTCCCTCTCGCTCCCCTGTTTGTCCTAACCTCTCCTTCTCTCTCCCCTGTTTATCCTAACCTCTCCCTCTCCCTCCCCTGTTTATCCTAACCTCTCCCTCTCCCTCCCCTGTTTATCCTAACCTCTCCCTCTCTCTTCCATGTTTATCCTATCTTCTCCCTCTCTCTTCCTTGTTTATCCTATCCTCTCCCCCTCTCTCCCCTGTTTATCCTAACCTCTCCCTCTCCCCCCTGTTTATCCTAACCTCTCCCTCCCTACCCTGTTTATCCTAACCTCTCCCTCTCGCTCCCCTGTTTGTCCTAACCTCTCCTTCTCTCTCCCCTGTTTATCCTCTCCCTCTCCCTCTCCCTTCCGTTTATCCTAACCTCTCCCTCTCTCTCCCCTGTTTATCCTAACCTCTCCCTCCCCTGTTTATCCTAACCCCTCCCTCCCCTGTTTATCCTAACCTCTCCCTCTCCCCCTGTTTATCCTAATCTCTCCCTCTCTCTTCCCTGTTTATCCTAACCTCTCCCTCTCCCTCCCGTTTATCCTAACCTCTCCCTCTCTCTTCCCTGTTTATCCTAACCTCTCCCTCTCTCTTCCCTGTTTATCCTATCCTCTCCCTCTCTCTTCCCTGTTTATCCTAACCTCTCCCTCTCTCTTCCCTGTTTATCCTAACCTCTCCCCCTCTCTTCCCTGTTTATCCTAACCTCTCCCTCTCCTTCCCTGTTTATCCTAACCTCTCCCTCTCTCTTCCCTGTTTATCCTAACCTCTCCCTCTTCCCCCTGTTTATCCTAATCTCTCCCTCCCCTGTTTATCCTAACCTCTCCCTCTCCCCCTGTTTATCCTAACCTCTCCCTCTCTCTTCCCTGTTTATCCTAACCTCTCCCTCTCCCCCCTATTTATCCTAACCTCTCCTTCTCTCTCTTCCCTGTTTATCCTAACCTCTCCCCCCCTCCCCTGTTTATCCTAACCTCTCCCTCTCCCTCCCGTTTATCCTAACCTCTCCCTCTCTCTTCCCTGTTTATCCTAACCTCTCCCTCTCCCTCCCGTTTATCCTAACCCCTCCCTCCCCTGTTTATCCTAACCTCTCCTGTTTATCATAATCTCTCCTTCTCGCTCCCCTGTTTATCCTAACCTCTCCCTCTCTCTTCCCTGTTTATCCTATCCTATCCTCTCCCTCTCTCTTCCCTGTTTATCCTAACCTCTCCCTCTCTCTTCCCTGTTTATCCTATCCTCTCCCTCTCTCTTCCCTGTTTATCCTAACCTCCCCCTCTCTCTTCCCTGTTTATCCTAACCTCTCCCTCTCCTTCCCTGTTTATCCTAACCTCTCCCTCTCTCTCCCCTGTTTATCCTATCCTCTCCCTCTCTCTTCCCTGTTTATCCTAACCTCTCCCTCCCCTGTTTATCCTATCCTCTCCCTCTCCTTCCCTGTTTATCCTAAGCTCTCCCTCTCTCCCCTGTTTATCCTAACCTCTCCCTCTCTCCCCTGTTTATCCTATCCTCTCCCTCTCCCTTCCCTGTTTATCCTAACCTCTCCCTCCCCTGTTTATCCTATCCTCTCCCTCTCCTTCCCTGTTTATCCTAACCTCTCCCTCTCTCCTCCCTGTTTATCCTAACCTCTCCCTCCCCTGTTTATCCTATCCCCTCCCTCTCCTTCCCTGTTTATCCTAACCTCTCCCTCTCTCCCCTGTTTATCCTAACCCCTCCCTCTCTCTCCTGTTTATCCTAACCTCTCCCTCTCTCCCCTGTTTATCCTATCCTCTCCCTCTCTCTTCCCTGTTTATCCTAACCTCTCCCTCCCCTGTTTATCCTATCCTCTCTCCCTCCCAAGTGAACTGTAGTTCTGCATAAAACCACACTGGAGACTGCACTACATCTGTCTTCCCTTGAGATCATTGTCTTATGATTATCGTCCTGTGTCATTTACATGGAACTTGCAGTCTTTTATTATTCTGTCAGCAACCCCGATGGTAGCAAATTACCTCCATTGTGTTGCCCAAGTATAGTGCCTGACTGCAATGTGTTCCGATTTAAGCAAGCATCATAAATGTCCTTTATTGGTCATCCAAAGTGGTCAATGTATAGTGTCTCATTATAAATGACAGGAGAGTGGAAACATAAGAGGTCTTTATCAGCATAACAGTCTCCGCTCTTGGCTGTAGGCAAATATCGTTTTTGCGTTGTGTTTGTGTGCTAATTACTGATAGTGCCTGCATGCATGCAAGCTCACATGCAGACAATTCTACACACCCCACTCTTGTATATGCAGCCTGCCTTTGAAGCATCTCTTTGAGTAGCCTATTCATTTTCAGTTCTTCCTGTGCCATCCAAATTTGTGCTTAGCCTAGTCAGTCAAGTTAACATGACTAGCTAGCTAAACAATGTTGTTCGTTATCAAAACCAAAAATTGCGGCTTGCGTGTATTTAAAAAATGGCCCGCGACATGGGCACAAATCCGTGGCGGGAAAAAAATATATAGCTCTGGTAATATTGGGCATAACTTTTACATGATTTTGGCTACAGGCACATGGCCTTCAGCAATGTTAATGCGCAAGCATTGACACTAGCTGTGTTTCGTGTTGTGTCCTGTGCTTAAAAGGGTCCGTTACGGAAACACATGCTCTTAAAAGTTTCCGTGCGGTGAAGAAATGGAGACGCGATTAACGGTGTAAATAAAATGTACGTCGATAAACATGTAGCGCATAAATGCATTATTAACTCGCTAACGTTGACTGCCCTAATTTAGAGACAGCTTAATTGCTTTAAACCAGTCGTCCAATTTTTATGTATTTATTACGAATTCATTTTAGCGATCAATTTCTGACCATCTTTATCAGACAGAAAGATGTTGGTGTCATCAGCAAACAATATAACATGTACACAATCAAAATTGTCATTAACATCAATTTAAAATAAAAGCTATGGGCCAAGGATCAAACCTTGAGGAATCTCAACAGGGCATGTTCTTGAACTCCAAAACTGTGCTGTTCCACAAAACAGTTTCCTATTAACTAAGTAACTCCTAAACCAGTCGAGGTCTCTATTTCGAAGGCCATAAGTTTGTAATTTATGCAACAACAAAAAATGGTGCTCAATGCTATCAAAAGCTTTTGAAAGGTCAATACTTACTTACTTACCTACCTGTGTGTGTTTATTTATCTGTGAGTGACTCAGCCAGTGGGAGGAGTCTGGGAGTGTAGCTGGTCTTGTGTTAAGTTGGAGTGCATCTGCTTTGCTGACACTGTCTGTCTGTGCAGAGAGACTCTCTCTTCCAGTAATTGGCCCAAAGTCAGATGAGTAATGGCCCTTGACCACAGCAGTCATAACTCTACTCCCTCGCCTTCAGAGCTGTTCAGTCACCACAGTAAGCAGTATAGTACCCCCACTGAGACAGGACCAGGCATTACTCATGTCCACCATTCCATCCTACGAGCATGGTGGTTGTGTGTCTTATAAAATGTATACAGTGCCTTCAGAAGGTATTCATATCCCTTGACATATTTGACATTTTGTTGTGTTCTCACGCATCTACACACAATACCCCATAATGAAAAAGTTAAAACAAATGTATTGAAAATAAAATACAGAAATATCTCATTTACATATAGTACCAGTCAAAAGTTTGGACAAACCTACTCATTCCAGGGTTTTTCTTTATTTTTACTATTTTCTACAATGTAGAATAATCTAAACTAACTTCATCAAAACTATGAAATACCACATATGGAATCATGTAGGAACCTAAAAAGTGTTAAACAAATCAAAATATATTTTATTTTTGAGATTCTTCAAAGTAGCCCTCCTTTGCCTTGATTACAGCTTTGCACACTCTTGGCATTCTCTCAACCACCTTCACGAGGTAGTCTCCTGGAATGCATTTCAATTAGCGGGTGTGCGTTGTTAAAAGTTAATTTGTGGAATTTATTTCCTTCTTAATGCGTTTGAGCCAATCAGTTGTGTCAAGAACAGCTCAAATAAGCAAAGAGAAACGACAGTCCATCATTACTTTAAGACATGTAGGTCAGTCAATCCAGAAATGTTCATAAACTTTGAAAGTTTCTTCAAGTGCAGTTGCAAAAACCATCAAGCGCTATGATAAAACTGTCTCTCATGAGGACCGCCACAGGAAAGGAAGACCCAGAGTTACCTCTGCTGCAGAGGATAAGTTCATTATAGTTCCAGGCCTCAGAAATTACAGCCCAAATAAATGCTTCACAGAGTTCAACAGACACATCTTAACATCAACTGTTCAGAGGAGACTGCGTGAATCAGGCCTTCAAGGTCGAATTGCTTCAAAGAAACCACTACTAAAGGACACCAATAAGAAGAGACTTGCTTGGGCCAAGAAACACGAGCAGTAGACATGAGACTGGTGGAAATATGTCCTTTGGTCTGATGAGTCCAAATTTGAGATTTTTGGTTCCAACCGCCGTGTCTTTGTGAGATGCAGATTAGGTGAACGGATGATCTCCGCATGTGTGGTTCCCACCGTGAAGCATGGAGGAGGAGGTGTGATGGTGTTGGGGTGCTTTGCTGGTGACACTGTGATTTATTTAGAATTCAAGGCACACTTAACCAGCATGGCTACCACAGAATTCTGCAGCGATAAGCCGTCCCAACTGGTTTGCGCTTAATGGGAATATAATTTATTTTTCAACAGGACAATGACCCAACACACCTCCAAGCTGCATCAGATAACCTGGCCTCCACAATCACCCGACCTCAACCTAATTGAAATGGTTTGGGATGAGTTGGACCGCAGAGTGAATGAAAAGCAGCCAACAAGTGCTCAGCATATGTGGGAACTCCTTCAAGACTGTTGGAAAAGCATTCCAGGTGAAGCTGGTTGAGAGAATGCCACGAGTGTGCAAAGCTGTCATCAAGGCAAAGGGTGCTCAATTTGGAGTGTCAAAGCAAAGGTTGTGAATACTTATGTAAATCAGATATTTCTGTATTTAATTTGTAATACATTTTTCCAAAAACATGTTTTCACTTTGTCATTATGGCGAATTATGTGTGTTTTAATCCATTTGGAATTCTGTCTGTGACAACTAAATATGGAATAAATGAAGGGATATGAATACTTTCTGAATGCACTGTAGCAGGCTGGTAACAAAAGTGTTTGGTTTCGAGGACTCTCTCTCTCTCACACTCCCTCCCCTCTCCCTCTCTCTTCAGGATCGTAGTGAATGTGAGTGGAGCGCCCGTCCTTTGGCGTGTCGGAGAGGATGGCTTCCAGCGTTCCTCCTTGGTGGAGGGGACCATCATGTGGTTCCAGCAGGCCTCGGATGGACTGGTGGTCCCTGACCACTCCCTCCCCCTTGGACACAACTACTTCCTCAGTAAGGCCCCTCCTCCATCTCAATTTACTTACTTACGTAATCCTGTCTGTTCCTAGGTGGAACAGAAGATCCCCCCCCACCTCAATACAACTGTTAAAAAGCATATGTAGGAATATAGGTTACTTTATTCTGTCTGTCCATTTGGTGGTAAATGTACAGGTGCTATTATGGCGCTATCACTTCAATACTGCCAAACATGTCATTGGTGCCAACTGTATTTTGCGTTAGAGATGGCTTCAACTCCAAGGGAATGCATCTTTGCATAGCACATATAGGGATAAAAGTGCATATTATACATATTCCTATTTAGAAGTTACTTGTAGTTTATTGGTATAAGGTACCTCAAAGTCAGAGACAAACGACCCTGATCAAACAAGCCCATTGGGTAATAGGATGGAATGGTATTCCATCATGTTTTCAATACTAACATTCAAATTCTCTGCAGTGTTCTGAGTTGTCTGGATCAGTAATTTGCATGGAATGTCAATCAAGAACGCAATATCCATACAATTCATAAACAGTATGATAATGGCTCATTTGTATGGGGCTGGCGCACATAAACAGTTGGCTCTGCAATTCAGGTTTGTTGTTTTTCTGCATATTTTACCGTTAAGATTATTTTCAATGAGGAATGTTACAGTAACGTACGTCTGAAGGTTCGGTGGATTCCAGCAGGTGTGGCGTCGTAATTGGTGTCCTTCCCTTTAGTGAATCGTCTACTTGACCCGTGTGCATGGTCTCCATACCAACACTGCTGTATTAGGTCTCAGCCTGTCTGTCCACTGACCTTGAGCTGGCTGGAGACACTCCGCCTGAGATCCTGCGGCTCTGTCTGGGGAGTGAGGGAGGAGAGAATTAAAGAGAGAGAGAGAAAAGGAGAGAGAAAGAGTGAGAGTCGTTTTTCTGTCATCGTGTTTGGTTGTTTACCAGTCAAAGACTCTGGATAATAAATGAGTCACGTCCTTGAGAGCAAGGCTGCTGTGGAGATGTGCTTGTGTGCATCTCACATAATCTGTCTCACATGCAAAACATGCAGTACACACGAACAAGTGCACACACACTCCCACTCGTGCACGCATGTACCACATGTTCGTACATCTGAGACAGCTAGTGTGAATGAAATAATGATGGTGGCAGAGTGGATTGTAAAAAAAAATATATATATACAGTGGGGAGAACAAGTATTTGATACACTGCCGATTTTGCAGGTTTTCCAACTTACAAAGCATGTAGAGGTCTGTAATTTTTATCATAGGTACACTTCAACTGTGAGAGACGGAATCTAAAACAAAAATCCAGAAAATCACATTGTATGATTTTTAAGTAATTAATTTGCATTTTATTGCATGACATAAGTATTTGATACATCAGAAAAGCAGAACTTAATATTTGGTACAGAAACCTTTGTTTGCAATTACAAAGATCATACGTTTCCTGTAGTTATTGACCAGGTTTGCACACACTGCAGCAGGGATTTTGGCCCACTCCTCCATACAGACCTTCTCCAGATCCTTCAGGTTTCGGGGCTGTCGCTGGGCAATACGGACTTTCAGCTCCCTCCAAAGATTTTCTATTGGGTTCAGGTCTGGAGACTGGCTAGGCCACTCCAGGACCTTGAGATGCTTCTTACGGAGCCACTCCTTAGTTGCCCTGGCTGTGTGTTTCGGGTCGTTGTCATGCTGGAAGATCCAGCCACGACCCATCTTCAATGCTCTTACTGAGGGAAGGAGGTTTTTGGCCAAGATCTCGCGATACATGGCCCCATCCATCCTCCCCTCAATATGGTGCAGTCGTCCTGTCCCCTTTGCAGAAAAGCATCCCCAAAGAATGATGTTTCCACCTCCATGCTTCACGGTTGGGAGGGTGTTCTTGGGGTTGTACTCAACCTTCTTCTTCCTCCAAACACGGCGAGTGGAGTTTAGACCAAAAAGCTCTATTTTTGTCTCATCAGACCACATGACCTTCTCCCATTCCTCCTCTGGATCATCCAGATGGTCATTGGCAAACTTCAGACGGGCCTGGAAATGCGCTGGCTTGAGCAGGGGGACCTTGCATGCGCTGCAGGATGTCAATCCATGACGGTGTAGTGTGTTACTAATGGTTTTCTTTGAGACTGTGGTCCCAGCTCTCTTCAGGTCATTGACCAGGTCCTGCCGTGTAGTTATGGGCTGATCCCTCACCTTTCTCATGATCATTGATGCCCCACGAGGTGAGATCTTGCATGGAGCCCCAGACCGAGGGTGGTTGACCGTCATCTTCAACTTCTTCCATTTTCTAATAATTGCGCCAACAGTTGTTGCCTTCTCACCAAGCTGCTTGCCTATTGTCCTGTAGCCCATCCCAGCCTTGTGCAGGTCTACAATTTTATCCCTGATGTCCTTACACAGCTCTCTGGTCTTGGCCATTGTGGAGAGATTGGAGTCTGTTTGATTGAGTGTGTGTACAGGTGTCTTTTATACAGGTAACAAGTTTAAACAGGTGCAGTTAATACAGGTAATGAGTGGAGAACAGGAGGGCTTCTTAAAGAAAAACTAACAGGTCTGTGAGAGCCGGAATTCTTACTGGTTGGTAGGTGATCAAATACTTATGTCATGCAATAAAATGCAAATTAATTACTTAAAAATCATACAATGTGATTTTTTGGATTTTTGTTTTAGATTCCGTCTCTCACAGTTGAAGTGTACCTATGATAAAAATTACAGACCTCTAGATGCTTTGTAAGTAGGAAAACCTTCAAAATCAGCAGTGTATCAAATACTTGTTCTCCCCACTGTATATAGGATTCAACTCACAATTGTAAGGCAACCAGCTGCAATAGGATTGTGAATTTGCTCAGCAGAAATGTTGTTGAGTAAACTCACAACAAAAAGTTTGTGCTTGAACATTTTGTTGAGCAAACTTACAATCATATTGCAGTTGATTGCCTTACAATTGAGTTTAATCTTTTTTTTACAGTGCGTGCATTTAGGCAGGCAGCCCAATTCTAATCTTTTTTTTTTCACTAATTAGTCTTTTGAACAATCAGTTAAGCTCTGAAAAAAATCTGATGTGAAAAGATCTGATGTGATTGGTCAAAAGACCAATTAGTGAAAAAAATATCAGTATTGGGCTGCTTGTCTAAACGCAGTGTAAGTGTGTGTGTGCATGTAAGTGCTGCATCAGAGAGCAGTGACTTTGCATTTGTGAGTTTGTGTTGTGAGGAACAGATGTTATTGGGCTGACCTAACCAGAAAATGGTGAGGTGTTAGGGGACCAGCTTTTATAGACGCCTGATTGGCTGCAGGGCTTTGTTGTGGCAATGACTCGTCCTGGCTTTGCTCACGCCTCATTGGCTCATAGCAGGTCCCTAATAACGACTGTTAATCTTCACTTTGAGGCTATTTCAAAATAGAGGCTTCTGGTAGCAGTCTGCTGTGTGTCACATGACACATAAATAACAAAACAATAACTTATCTATTTTGGTTTTGATTCATATTTGCTAGCATGGCCTTTTCCTCTCCATTTCTCTAATAGTTGGTCGCCAGGAAATACATTTATCTTTTTCAATGGAAGCTAGAGGTGTCTTATCTAGGCAATGATCCATAAGCAACCCCTCCTAGAACATTTGTCAAACACAAGGTGTTCTGGTCAATGTTATGTACGATGATGTTAAGATAGCAAACTTGTGTAGAACCGGACATGTTCGACCATAATCTTCTTTGCAAGGAACCATTAATTCTCTCTGCACCTTATCTAAACACAATGCCTCTGTCCCTACATACATGTTGACCTCCCCTACCTTTCTCTCTAGTTACATTGGCAATATTGAATATTGCTCACATTTAATCAGTCTTTTCATATTTATCAAGGTGAACCAGCTAGGACCTTAGGATAGAATAAATATTTTTTGATTGATCTTGTTTTTTTCTCTCTCCCGCTGTAGGTGTGCTGCGCGTGGGCACCCCCAGTGGCTCGGAAGTCACCCTGCGTCTCAATCTGACAGTGAAGGCCAGCAGCTGTGTGGAGCCTGGCAGCCGCTTCAGTGACCCACAATGCTCTGGGAAGGGGAAGTGCATCACCCAGTCCTCTGTGGTAAGAGATCAGGGGTCAAATATGTGATGTCACCTGTCCTTGAGTCGGTGAATCAATCCCTTGTCTTTGGGCTTGATCCTGTGAACACTATTTTAAGGCTTAACATGTCACTTTCAATATTCAGAAAACTGATTTTCCCCCTCAATATACTGGAAGGTAATTGCTTAAATTCAGCAGAATATTGTAAGATTGCGACACTATTGTCTTGATGATACACTATGCGGTAACATAGCAACAGGAGACTGAGTGGAGAAAAAGATAAGCAAGACAGAATAAAGACCATGCCTTATTGCCATGGGAACAGAGATAGGTATAAATGTATTGTGGGATGGAGACAGAGTTCTTAATAATAAAGTCCTGCATCCCTACTGCTCCCCCGCTCCCTGGGTCCCTAGAGGCATTGCAGTTAGCAGAATAATCACTGCTGCAGAGAGGAGTAGACTGCTGCAGAGAGGAGTAGACTGCTGCAGAGAGGAGTAGACTGCTGCAGAGAGGGGTAGACTGCTGCAGAGAGGAGTAGACTGCTGCAGAGAGGAGTAGAGAGAGGAAATGAAGAGAAGTGAAGAGAGGGAGAAAAAATAAGAAAGGGAGAGGATAGAAGAGAGGAGGGGAGAGAGGAGACGTGTGTTAGACTGAGGGCCTGCTAGCTCTTTCCCTCCTGCCTACAGGTGCAGTGTTAGAGGGTGATTTAGCACACCACACTTTGGGGAGCTGGGAGGAAAAGGGCATCGGTGGGGTTTAGAGGACTAACAATAGAGAATCCCAGGGTTGTACATCTCAATAGAGAGATGTAGCCCCAGTAACTAGAACCATCCCAGTGATAGACAAAGTGTTGAGCATTATGCTCAGAATGTTCCACAATGTTATCTGACCATTCAGTCTCATCAGTTTTTCTTCTCATCACATGAGCCCCTATACTAGTCACATATAGAGCCATGAGTTTATCCTGGTCAGGTCATGTGGTTGGGAGAAACTGGCACTAGTTTTGGTACCTTTAGTCAGTCAGTGTGTGACAGTGACCCCTCTGACCTCCAGAGCACCTTCTTCTGTGAGTGTGAGAATGGTTACTCTGGAATCTTCTGTGAGGAGTTTGATGCCTGCCACCTCAGGCCCTGCCAGAACTACGCCATCTGTAGTGACCTGAGGCAGGGGGACGAGGGCCGCAACTTCACTTGTATCTGCCCTGCAGGTAACTACTGTGTGTTTGTGTGTGTGTGTGTCTGTGTGTACATGCGTATGTGCGTGCATCACAGGAGGCTGCTGAGGGGAGAACAGCTCATAGTAATGGCCAGAATGGAGCAAAGAGAATGGCATCAAACACCTGCAAGCCACGTGTTTGATGTATTTGATGCCATTCCACCTATTCCGCTCCAGTCATTACCACAAGCCTGTTCTCCCCAATTAAGGTGCCACCAACCTCCTGAGGCCTGCGTGTGTGAGTGTCTCCAAATGAAATAGGGGACGCAGAGAAGAGTGCACCCTTTCAACTTGTCAATTAGATATATTTGGGGCCCGGACCAGTGAGGGCAGCTTTGATCCACCTGAGAGGATACTTGCCTTGTTATAGAAGCAGAGGCTGGAGCTGTTGTTGATGGCCAGCCACATCTTATTAGAGAAGAGTGATTACAGGACTGTGGTGGTATGCCTGCCTGCCTGACAGACAGACTGAGGGCAGTGGGTTCTCACAGGCTCATCCAGAGCAATGTGGAGGCCGCACTACATGATTGATGGGTAGTAAGGTTGGGGGTAATTGGCTAGATGCAGGACGTGTTCTTGGAAGAGTGAGTGTTCTGTTTTGAATTGACCTGATGAGTTAATGAAGATAGACAGTCATGGGGAAGTGTGAGACATAGGGTGGCCTGTGTGTGTGTTGCGTACATCTGCTTTTTTTGTGTGTGTGTGTGTGTGTTCTTGTTAGAGCCAAAGTTGGATGGTTTGCATGTCAGTGCGTAAGAGTTGCGGGTGTATGTTTTGCTCCTTCTGTGTGTGTTCAGGTTTAATGCTATGTGACACTGTGTTTCGTCTGTGTGCTCCAGGGTTCGAGGGTGGTCTTTGCCAGTTGCAGGTGGACCACTGCCTGTCTCAGCCCTGCAGGAACGGGGCTACCTGCTCCAGCAGCCTGGCTGGACCCAGGTGCTACTGCCCTGAGGGTAGGTACTTTATCATAACTCTGCCTCGAGGGTAGTAGGTACCCCAGTACCAATAGCACAGCAATGCTCTGAGTGCAGACCATCTATTGCCATAACATAACATGTACAGATCCACAGCAATGAACAATAGCAAGGATGTACTGCACAATACCATGTTGTTAATCCGTTTTATTTTCAGAGCCTCATTAGCTGGTTGTGTGTGTGTTGGACTGTCCTGGTTCCCTGGTCTAGGCGTGCGTCTGGTGGTGTGTGTGAGTCTGAATATGTGTGTGAGGATATCCTAGTTCCGCTGCCGTTCGTTTCTGTGCCTGCTCAGTGTTTATCTGTGCCAGACCGTTGCTTAATTTAAACCTTCCTCCACTAGTCTAATTAGTCCTCCTAGCCCTAACGACCGGCTCTCTGCCCCACATGGGAAATCTACACCTGCTAAAACTAAATTTTGACAAACACAGCACTCCTAAATAAGGGCATGCCAACCCACGCTTTTTATAAATACACACAAACGCACACACACGAGCACGCGAACACACGCACATAGACACTGCCATGCGAAACCATTCCCGGAATAATCCTCTTCGAACACATTAATAAAACAACAGAGGTATGAATGTAAAACCTGGTCCAAAAAATATGGTACATTGCAGGTACAATTCCCTGCGGTCACTGAGTTCTGATCCACAGTCCTGCTAACAACGCAACTTGGATTAAATTATTAATCTTACACTGTTGGACGAACGCCAACCAGAATTGTTTTATCCATACACAGCAGTTTTTTTCCCCTTTGGTTGTTTTCACAGAATGATCATGGTTGTGGTGCAACAATGGGGGTGGAAACTGCTTCAGCACTTGGTAATTAGTGCGACAAGGAGTTGTGTGTGTGTGAGAGAGACTAAGTATTGAACAGGCTCGTTAGGTAATCCTGCCGTTTGAAGCCTTTAATGGCAATTAGCCTATCACATTCTCGAATGACCAGATGACTGCAGAGGTGACTGCAGAGGTGACTGCAGAGGTGACTGCAGAAGTGACTGCAGAGGTGACAACAATCAGCCAGTGGGGGGTGATGAGGAGGCACCTTGCCTCACCTCTACCTCTGTTTATACACAAACACACTAGGAGTGGGAGCGGACGGCTCCACACTGCAGACTCCAAGCTGCAGACTCCTGTCCATCTGATTCCCATCCAGTCGTGAGAGACTGAGCAGGAGAGACGTAAAGAATGTGTTAGGGTTCACAGTTGTTGTTTTCTTGTTGTTTTCTGGCAGGATTATGGAGTTAGCCAACTAACTTGTCTAAATATTCTGCTAACTTTTTATTTTTTAGAAAGATCAGCTTGAAATGGGCATGGTCTAATTGAATTAACAGACAAATAGACATATTTAAGTTTAGCTTTTTAAATGATCTATAAAATCAATAATTCTGGTTGCTTATCAAGGATAAGAGCGTCTGCTAAATGACTTAAATGTAAATGTTAGCTGGCTAACTAATTGATCCTGCTTTGTAGCATACCTCTTAGTACTAGGTACAGAGAAGTTGTGAAGTGTTAAAGTTGGAGTTGACGGACCTGGAATTATGGGGAATGAGGAAAATACACACTCCATGAGGAAAATACACACTCTTGTACTGTTGTTAATTTACCTCCACTGTTTCCTTTTGGACTAGACTGTCTCTTATTTATTTGGAGAAGACGTGACAAGTATCTTTACTCTACATTTAACATTTAACATTACATTTAAGTCATTTAGCAGACGCTCTTATCCAGAGCGACTTACAAATTGGTGCATTCACCTTATGATATCCAGTGGAACAACCACTTTACAATAGTGCATCTAACTCTTTTAAGGGGGGGGGGGGGGGTTAGAAGGATTACTTTATCCTATCCTAGGTATTCCTTAAAGAGGTGGGGTTTCAGGTGTCTCCGGAAGGTGGTGATTGACTCCGCTGACCCGGCGTCGTGAGGGAGTCTCTAGATCCTCTCTTTAACTATCACTGTCTCCGGAGACGCATGCAGTGAAGAGCTGTAATGATCAGTTGGCTTCGTTTGGCTGTGCATAAAAAAGTGATGGATGACAACAGATGACAACAATAGCAGAGGCAAGCATAGCAGAATCACGGATAATGATCATCAAATGCCACTGCTGAAGGCAAAGAGCAGGTGAGCAGGTGTATAGTAGTAGTTTGATAGCAGAGCAGTATCATAAACATGACACAAGTTCGGTTATTAGGTGTCATGTCCATTCATGACTAATCATGTCAGAGCGCCTTTGAGCCCTGGCCAAAAGTAGTGCAACTATCATGGTTTTACCAATTTGACTTCAGATTCAGACTTTTATCCACGTTTCTCCAAATGTCAAATCTTGAAAATAAGGGTTGGGATAGGGTTAACACATTAACTTTAGTCATTCATTCTGAATGGATGGTTAAGGGTTGGGATAGGGTTAACACATTAACTTTAGGCATCCATTCTGAATGGTTAAGTTAAGGGTTAAGGTTTGGGATATGGTTAAAACCAGACTGTAAAAAATGAGTGTCTACCACTGGGATTGAACGCGCAATCGGATTCAAAGTCATGGGATTGACGTATCCTCCTCAGGACATGGAAAGACGTCCAATTTCAAAGTCAATCTTGAGCGATCTGCTTGATGATATATGGGTACCATTTCAGACACAGCCAGAGCCTCTTGAGGAGGTTGCTCCCAGCAGTCCTCCTAGCTCTCTCTGTCCTCTGAGGTCTCGCTCTCAGCTCTGGGACTGGCACTGTCTCCAGTGAGGAACAGGAGGGCTGGAGGTACTATATTTAGACTCCTAACTCACTCTATTGGAGTACAGCTGCACTGCTAAAGCTGCTCTCCTTTCATATCAGAGCTCCCCTGGGAATCTGGTTAAGTGTGCAGGCTTGGTAAAGTATGTGTGTGGTGGTGGTGGAGGGAGGGGGGGGGGGGTTCCTGTGTTGATGTGTGTGCATGCATATGTGTGAATGCATGCACTCGCATGTGTGTGTCTTTATCATGCCTGCTGACCCATACCCCCTGTGTCATAGTGAATTATGAGCTTGGTCTTGGGGAGAGTTGTCAGCATGATCAGAGGCGGGAGGCGGGGGGGGGGGGGGGGGGGGGGATTCTGCCATACCTGGGCCATGACAGTAAATCTCAGTAAGACCAAAATAATTGTGTTCTGAAAAGGTCCAGTCGCCAGGACCACAAATACAAATTCCATCTAGACACCGTTGCCCTAGAGCATACACACAACTATATACAGTTGAAGTCGGAAGTTTACATACACCTTAGCCAAATGCATTTAAACTCAATTTTTCACAATTCCTGACATTTAATCCTAGTAAAAATTCCCTGTATTGGGTGAGTTAGGATCACCACTTTATTTAAAAAATGTGAAATGTCAGAAAAATAGTAGAGAATTATTTATTTCAGCTTTTATTTCTTTCTTCACATTCCCAGTGGGTCAGAAGTTTACATACATTCAATTAGTATTTGGTAGCATTGCCTTTAAATTGTTTAACTTGGGTCAAATGTTTCGGGTAGCCTTCCACAAGCTTCCCACAATAAGTTGGGTGTATTTTGGCCCATTGCTCCTGACAGAGCTGGTGTGGTCCCATGGTGTTTATACTTGCGTACTATTGTTTGTGCAGATGAACGTGGTACCTTCATGCGTTTGGAAATTGCTCCCAAGGATGAACCAGACTTGTGGAGGTCTACAATTTTTTTTCTGAGGTCTTTCTTTTGATTTTCCCATGATGTCAAGCAAAGAGGCACTGAGTTTGAAGGTATCCCTTGAAATACATCCACAGGTACACCTCCAATTGACTCAAATGATGTCAATTAGCCTATCAGAAACTTCTAAAGCCATGACATAATTTTCTGGAATTTTCCAAGCTGTTTAAAGGCACAGTCAATTTAGTGTATGTAAACTTCTGACCCACTGGAATTGTGATACAGTGAATTATAAGTGAAATAATCTGTCTGTAAACAATTGCTGGAAAATGACTTGTGTAGATGTCCTAAACGACTTGCCAAAACTAAAGTTTGTTAACAAGATATTTGTGGAGTGGTTGAAAAACTAGTTTTAATGACTCCATCCTAAATGTATGTAAACCTCCGACTTTAACTGTACACCTTGGCCTAAACGATCTGAGACAAGGCAAGAAGAGCCTTCTATGCCATCAAAAGGAACATAAAAGTTAACATACCAATTAGGATCTGGATAAAAATACTTGAATCAGTCATATAACCCATTGCCCTTTATGGTTGTGAGGTCTGGGGTCTGCTCACCAACTAAGAATTCACAAAATGGGACAAACACCAAATTGAGACTCTGCATGCAGAATTCTGCAAAAAATCCTCTGTGTACAACGTAAAACACCAAATAATGCATGCAGAGCAGAATTAGGCCGATACCCGCTAATTATCAAAATCTAGAAAAGCGACATTAAATTCTACAACCACCTAAAAGGAAGTGATTCCCAAACCTTCCATAACAAAGCCATCACCTACAGAGAGATGAACCTGCAGAAGAGTCTCCTCATCAAGCTGGTCCTGGGGCTCTGTTCACAAACATAAACAGACCCCACAGAGCCCCAGGACAGCAACACAATTAGACCCAACTAAATCATGAGAAAACAAAAAGATAATTACTTGACACATTGGAAAGAATTAACAAAAAAACTGAGCAAACTAGAATGCTATTTGGCCCCAAACAGAGAGTACACAGTGTCAGAATACCTGACCACTGTGACTGACCCAAACTTAAGGAAAGCTTTGACTATGTACAGACTCAGTGAGCATAGCCTTGCTATTGAGAAAGGCCGCCGTAGGCAGACATGGCTCTCAAGACAAGACAGCCTATGTGCACACTGCCCACAAAATGAGGTGGAAACTGAGCTGCACTTCCTGCTCAACTCCTGCTCAATGTATGACCATATTAGAGACACATATTTCCCTCAGATTACACAGATCCACAAAGAATTTGAGAACAAACCTGATTTTGATAAACTCCCATATCTACTGGGTGAAATTCCACAGTGTGCCATCACAGCAGCAATATTTGTGACCTGTTGCCACAAGAAAAGGGCAACCAGTGAAGAACAAACACCACTGTAAATACAACCCATATTTATGTTTATTTATTTTCCCATTTGTACTTTAACCATTTGCACATCTTTACAACAATGTATATATACATAATATGACATTTGTAATGTCTTTATTCTTTTGGAACTTCTGTGAGTGTAATGTTTACTGTTCATTTTAACTGTTTATTTCACTTTTGTATATCATCTACTTCACTTGCTTTGGCAATGTTAATATGTCTCCCATGCCATTAAAGCCCCTTGAATTGAATTGAGAGATGGGGTCCTGATGCTCAGACACCGAGCCAATCTCCCTGACAACAAGGCCCAAGGCAAATGCACACAAGCAGCAGGGTGTGAAAACTGTGCAGTGCAGACTTATCTTTCTACAGAGATAAAGGAATAGAGCTGTGATTTCCCTCCTTCCTATCTTCACATCCTCCTTTTTGGCACCTTTACCTCTCTCTTTTCTTTACCTTTTGTCATGTCACCTTTTCTACTACATCTGAGATTATGTGCGGTTGTGTGTCTATATGTCTGTGTGTGCACACATATAGGGGGAGTGATAAACGTCAAAACTCGACAATTACGTTTAATCATTCATTCCGACTGGTAAAGGTTAAGGTTTGGGATAGGGTTAAAATAGAAAAACATAACAATGAATGCCTAGCAATGTGATTGAACCCACAATCCTCTGAGTTGTAGAGCGCAGTTTAAAAGTCATGAACATTCAAAATCATGTTTTTCATGAAATTGGATGATATTTGGATAAAACCAAATCGAAGTATGATGCCCAAAGTATGAAAAATTACTGTTTCTTCTACATTGATGAGTTTTGATCATAAAGTTACTGATCCCATCCCCCATGTCAAACACTTGGATTCAGGAGGCAGGATTATTAAGGGAATAGGGTGACCCTAACTCTCATGTTAATACACCAATGGTAACATAATATTCTCTTACCTAGTTTAAATAAGTACTGCCTTGTAACCAACATTGGAGAAGGCGTGTTTGCAGAGGGACGTGGTTTATATAGCTACTCTACTGATGCCAACATTTGACTGTAGCGTGTCAGCAAATACAGTATAATTACAATTTTACACTTCATCTATGGCAAAGATACTTACAGTATATGTCTCCCCTTTCATCTGTGTCTGGTGTTAGCTAGTTACTGGCTAGCTAGGTCTTCAGCCAGCATGGAACAAAAGAGCGGGAAGGGTCATTCAAAACTCTGAAGCAGCTGTCATGCCAACACATCCGTCAGTGCTGTTGTGAACCGCATCACAAGACATGCCAAAAGGGATGCATAAAAACATTTACTTCATTAATCATGTTTCCATCCACAGTTTTTATACAAGTAAAGTCATACCATATGAAAGAAAATCATGACAGCTGTGATGGAAACAAGAAGTTTCGGTACAATTCTATAAATGCAGACAGACAATTTGTTTGTTTGACATGGTGGGATCTTTTTGTGTCTGTTAAATGAATTATGTGAGAAATGGTGGTGGAAATGCCTTTATGCGCAAATATAGATATAATAACTATCATATCGAAGCAGTGGTGATTTTAGCTTGTAAATCTTGGTGGGGCAAAGTCCCCCAACATTTTTTTAGATGCATGCCAGCAAAGCCACTACACAACACTAAACAATACATTAATTGCACTATAATGGTGACAAGCGGTGCCCACAAACTGTCAGTGCCTACATAAAGCTGTCCCAACAGCAGAGCTTTCTTTTCAGCACCATGGAGTGAATCCCTACCACCGCTACACCTGGCTATCAGCGGAGCCTTGTCTGGCAGCGAAACAGTTCATTCAGCCTCGTTTACTGCCTTTAAAAAAAAAACAGCTTATATGGCTGACCATATCTCCCTGGCATATTACATAATTTATGCAGCAGCATACAAGACATTTTTGGACTCACCTTGTTGTGCGTGGCAGTCCTTCGTTGGAACATTTTGTCATCAAAGATTTACAGTTCCGAGTTGGATGACCGTTCAAAACGTATTTTCCCAGTCGGACTTCCTAGTTGCAATGCTTGCAGTTAGCTACTGTCACCGATTCCTTCCAAACAACTCTTTGTTGAATTTCCTATTTCCAACTTGTTGTGTAATGTTTATGTCCAATGGTCGATGAGGACCGATACGTTTTATCTATAATTTCTCTTCATTATTTCTCTTCATATGACAAGGATTAAAAGGATTTGCCAGTAGATTGTCGACTTGATTCATGATGATGACTGCTAGCTAAAATTTTTAAAGTATGATGTTGACATGATCAGTCCAATCAAAGCTACTGTACATATAACGTGATTTGACGTAATTTTATCTGTGGCCAATGACCTTGAGCCTTCTTGGAAGGGCACTTCTAATGTAACTCGATGGCAGCACACAAACGGCTCACATTCTTGATGTCTACCCTTATTAAAGGCGAGTGACGTAGTGTCCCCATGAGTGACAGAACACTGAGCCAATCACAGTGCAATGCTGAGCCAATCACGGTACAATGCTCCTATTTTCTGCTGGCCTGCCCCACCACCACAGAAAGCACTGAGCTAGGCTGAAACACCTGCATTTTGGAGCTGCCTGTTTGTACACGGCTTTATTAACTCAATGATGTGTGTGTGTGTGTGTTTGTATATATATATTTATATACATGTGTGTATATATATATATATTGTTTGCAAACTGATATGTGACATGTATTAATGGAAAAATAACATGCATAACAGGCAAGCCCCCCCCCAAAAAAAAAAGTGTGTGTGTGTATATATATATATATAATTATTATTATATATATATATTTTGCCACTATCGAAGTAAACTTAGAGTCACATGATGAAACCATGCAGTTTATTAGTCTACAGATGTTATTAGTTATGATGAACTTCACAGGGTGGTGAAAGTGCATGTTGATGTTAATGCTCCTTTCCAATAAATATCCAGGGTCTTATTCTGGTGACATGATGATCGATACTTGACTGCCATTTGACAAATACAAATATTCTCCGTCTTATCCATAATAATCTCATCATGTAGACTAGCCTACTGTACCCGCACAGCCTACCTACACTGTATTTGCGAGCTGTTGGCTAGAGCGCAGGTGCCCAGACCAGAGTAGCACATTTGCTATTTAAAGCAACAGTTTTTCTGACAAAACTATCGGTAGAGTGGAAAACATATTGAACTGTAGATTTTGATTCGGTACATGAAAACCTAAGTGAAACATGTCTTTGTGTGTTCACTATGTCATCACATACTGATTTTTATCTGCAACAAGTCTGTTTGGTGGAAGCACACCACTGGTAATTATTTTGAATACTCTCATGATAATTTGTCGCCAATTGGATGGAAACCTAGCTAGTGATGCAATTTTTATGTAGTTTGAGTTAATTGTGTATCACCAAATTAGCTTGAGATTATTTTACTGCTCACTGCATCCACGTTTCTTGACATAGGCATTTCAAAGAGCTGTAAGGCAAGCTCATGAATATAAGCTCCCTGCCCACTCAGGGTGTCTTTTCAAACTTCCTGGTAGTTAGCCATGAAAGAAAAAGTCATATTTCTAAAATTGTGAGCATTTCTATCCCCCAAAATATTATGTGTGATATTTTAGTCACTCTAAAGGTTTTTTACATGGGACCTTTTTGTTCGGGACCTTTAAGTCCTATCTCTATCTCCATCCACAACGTGCTAGCAAGCCGTAAGACTGCTCGATGGTAAAAGGCGCTCACGTTGCCCCTAGTGACCGGTATTGAAGGTATCTCTAGACGTCCCGGGTACCTGGACAAACGTCTAATTCTGCAGTCTATGTGGTTTGACCTGGCTTTTCTACTCCCACTAGCCTTCTACACCCTGATGCTCTTATGAGAAAGACTGATCATAAATTGAGGTCACCCTCAATCAAACTTGCACTTTGTCATACCTTCTGCAATCACTGCCACCATCTCTGCCACTCTCAAGGTGCCCCCCTTGCCGCTTCCCTCCTCTCCTCTCTCCACCCTCCCCTCTGTCCTCCCTCCCTCCTCAGGAGAATGGTGTTTTTATCAGGATCATCACCATGGTAGCGCAGAGAGGAGACTGTGCGTTATTGTGAAGGGACTGTGTGTGTGTGTGAGCATTTATGAGGGTGTTTGTGTCAGCCTATGTATGCGTGTTGGCCTGTGTGTGTGTTACACAGTCAATATAACCCAGGAGCATGTTGATTGTGTCAGTGATTGTGTAAGTGTGTGTAGTTCATCGGGCTAATGAAGATAGGCTCTCAGGGTCTGCTGATTCATTTATCCAGATGCAAGGAGGACTCAATATCACCCAGACTGATGGACATTATCTCACTGTCACTGCAGAGAGGGAGGAAATAATCTGCTGGAGTCGCTGGGTTTCTGTGTGTCTCTCAGACAGGATCTTTTCTTTCTTTCTCATAGATTATGCATGTATGAACTACACATGGACACGTCCAGCCCAAAGCAGGAGGTTTAAAAAAGACTTACTAGTCGCCAAAGTACCGTCTTTAAGTATGGGTTTGCTGGCTTGTGGTGTTTGTATATTATTAGTATATATTATTGTTTGTTTGTATGTGTTTGTGTGTGGGCGGGAGACTGGGGACGGGTGTGTGTATGTGTGTAGACAAAATAGACGCTGTAAGCTACATCCCAGTGAGTCCACAGAGCCACCTCAACACCCACAATGGGTTCCTTCACACTCCCAGAACCCCACAGCATTCCTGCCACCAGACCAGATGCCCCCCCCCCCCTCTTTCTCGCTCCTCTCGCTCACTCTTTTTCTCCCTTCATCTCTCTCAGGGTATCAGGGCAGTATGTGTGAACAGAGGGTGGACCCATGTGCCTCCAGCCCCTGCCACAACAACGGGAGCTGCTTCCCCCAGGGTCCCGGCCTGGGCTTTGGCTGCAGCTGTGCCGCCGGCTTTACCGGCCCGACCTGTGCCCAGTTGGTGGACTTCTGTGCCCTCAACCCCTGTGCTCACGGGATTTGCCGCAGTGTGGGCACTAGCTTCAGGTGTCTGTGTGTCCCAGGTTAGCCATCCTGTGTCTGCGTGAAAGCGAGCGTGTGTTAGTATGGGGGATAATCTGATCCACCTTCCATTACCCACACTATAGATGAGCTGTAAAACTAGCTAACAGATTGATTCTCCCACAGTAAATATGTTAGTGAACCTGTAACATGTAATATACTGCATCTTAAATTAGCATTGTTACTACTCACTATTCCACAACCCATTCCCCAACCCACCCAGTGATATCATTGATGCAGACACAGAGTGCGTAATACCATGCCCATTATGTGCTCATTGATCATGCCACTGGTTTTTATGGCTCCATGTTCAGATTAATGGTGTGGAATGATGACAAATCATTATCCCTTATTCAGCAATTACCCAGCTGTATGACCACACCTGGGTTCAAATACTATTTGAAATCATTTCAATTACTTTAGCTGGGCTTGATTGAGCTTGCCTGGTACAAGGGAACCAATAGAATAGTCACAAAATTGCAAACCCCGCCCATTTGGCACTCCAGGCAGGCTTAAACAAATGGTAGTAATATTGCAAATATTTCAAATAGTATTTAAATCCAGGTGTGGTCACACAGCTGGGTAATTGCTGAATAAGGGATAATGATTGCAGGAGAACAGGAGAACAACCCTATCAGTAGAAGCGTCAACACAGTGTGACGGGCTGCTGCTCCTCTCTATCAGTCTGTCAAAGAGTTCCCTTTATATATCTTTCTGCCTTTCAGTTTTCATTTTGATGTAATTTGCAATCTTAGGTTGGATGGGGAGTGAGATTACTAAATTAGTAATGGCTTTTTTTTATTTAATTTTTTACAGAAACAACCCAATTCTACAATTTTTAGATCACTTCAATTAAAATAGTTCCTTTGGGGATCACACTATCCATTCAGACTGTCCTCTGTAGCCAGATACTTCTCACTGTGTTCATACTCTTATTAGTATATTATTGTCTCATACCATCGCATTATGTTATTTGTTCTCTCATTGAAACAACCTCAGACCTTGCATTGGTACAGTATGTTCATTCCCATATATACTGTACAGTGCATTCAGAAAGTATTCAGACCCCTTCACTTTTTCCACATTTTGTTACGTTACAGCCTTATTCTAAAATTGATGAAATAGTTTTTTTCCCCTCAATGACAAAGCAAAAACTGTTTTTTTAATTCAGTAAAAATAAAAAACTGAAATCACATTTACATAAGTATTCAGACCCTTTGTTGAAGCACCTTTGGCATCGATTACAGCCTTGGCACACCTGTACTTGGGGAGTTTCTCCCATTCTTCTGTGCAGATCCTCTCAAGCTCTGTCAGGTTGGATGGGGAGCGTCATTGCACAGCTATTTTCACGTCTCTCCAGAGATGTTCATTCAGGTCCGGGCTCTCGCTGGGCCACTCAAGGACATTCAGAGACTCCTGTGTTGTCTTAGCTGTGTGCTTAGGGTTGTTGTCCTGTTGGAAGGTGAACCTGGCCCAAGTCTGAGGTCCTGACCACTCTGGAGCAGGTTTTCATCAAGGATCTCTTTGTACTTTGCTCCGTTCATCTTTGTCTCGATCCTAACTAATCTCCCAGTCCCTGCCGCTGAAAAACATCCCCACAGCATGGTACTGCCACCACCATGCTTTACCGTAGGGATGGTGCCAGGTTTCCTCCAGATGTGAGGCTTGGCATTCAGGCCAAAGAGTTCAAGCTTGGTTTCATCAGACCAGAGAATCTTGTTTCTCATGGTCTGAAAGTCCTTAGGTGCGTTTTGGCAAACTCCAAGCGAGCTGTCATGTGCCTTTTGCAGAGGAGTGGCTTCCGTCTGGCCATTCAGCCATAAAGGCCTGATTTGGTGGAGTGCTGCGGAGATGGTTGTCCTTCTGGAAGGTTCTCCCATCTCCACAGTGAAACTCTGGAGCTCTGTCAGAGTGCCCATCGGGTTCTTGGTCACATCCCTGACCAAGGCCTTTCTCCCCCGATTGCTCAGTTTGGCCGGGTGGCCAGCTCTAGGAAGAGTCTTGGTGGTTACATTTAAGAATGATGGACCCCACTGTGTTCTTGGGGACCTTCAATGCTGCATGAATGTTTTGGTACCCTTCGCCAGATATGTGCCTCGACACAATCCTGTCTCAGAGCTCTATGGACAATTCCTTCAACCTAATGGCTTGGTTTTTGCTCTGACATGCACTGTCAACTGTGGGACTTTATATAGATAGGTGTGTGCCTTTCCAAATCATGTCCAATCAATTGAATTTACCACAGGTGGACTCCAATCAAGTTGCAGAAACATCTCAAGGATGATCAATGGAAACAGAATGCTGTTAGGGAGTGCGTAACTGGCGGCAGGGAAGTCAGGCGCAGGAGAGCAAAACTGGGTAATCAACGGAGCAGTTTTATTCATGAAACCACCGTAAACCAGAACAACAAACAAATGGGTACAAAACCCGTTGCGCACCAGAGAAAACGTGCACATGCACTTACAATAAACAATTCCGCACAAAGACATGGGGGAACAGAGGGTTAAATACACAACATGTAATGAGGGAAATGAGACCAGGTGTGTGGGAAGACAAGACAAAACAAAAGGAAAATGAAAAGTGGATCGATGATGGCTAGAAGACTGGCGACGCTGACCGCCGAGCGCCGCCCGAACAAGGAGAGGAACCGACTTCGGCGGAAGTCGTGGCAGTACCCCCCCCCTTGACACGCGGCTCCAGCGGCGCGCTGACACCGGCCTCGGGGACGACCCGTAGGGCGAGGCGAAAGGCAATCCGGACGGAGACGGTGGAACTCCTGCAGCATTGAAGGATCCAACACGTCCTCGACCGGAACCCAGCACCTCTCCTCCGGACCGTACCCCTCCCACTCCACGAGGTACTGAAGGCCCCTCGCCCGACGCCTCGAATCCAGTATGGAGCGAACGGAGTACGCCGGGGCCCCCTCGATGTCCAGAGGGGGCGGAGGAACCTCCCACACCTCAGACTCCTGGAGCGGGCCAGCCACCACCGGCCTGAGGAGAGACACATGAGACACAACGAGGGGTGAATACGGTAATCGGGTGGAAGCTGTAACCTGTAACAAACCTCGTTCACTCTCCTCAGGACTTTAAATGGCCCCACAAACCGCAGACCCAGCTTCCAGCAGGGCAGGCGGAGGGGCAGGTTTCGGGTCGAGAGCCAGACCCGGTCCCGGGGCGAACACCGGGGCCTCACTGCAGTGATGGTCTACGCCCGCTGAAGGTGAACATGAGCATCTTCCCATGTCTCCTCCGTTTGCCTGAACCAGTCGTCCACCGCAGGAGCCTCGGTCTGACTCTGATGCCAAGGCGCCAGAACCGGCTGGTACCCCAGTACGCACTGGAAGGGGGAGAGGTTAGTGGAGGAGTGGCGGAGCGAGTTCTGTATCATCTCGGCCCAGGGCACGAACGCCGCCCACTCCCCCGGCCGGTCCTGGCAATAAGACCGCAGAAACCTGCCCACATCCTGGTTTAGTTACTCTCCACCTGCCCATTACTCACCTGCCCAGACCCTCGACATGAACTGGGGACCTCGATCAGACACTATATCCTCAGGCACCCCGTAGTGCCGGAAGACGTGCGTAAACAAGGCCTCAGCAGTCTGTAGGGCTGTAGGGAGACCGGGCAGAGGGAGACGACAGGACTTAGAGAACCGATCCACAATGACCAGGATCGCGGTGTTACCCTGTGAGGGGGGGGGGGGGGGGGGGATCAGTAAGGAAATCCACCGACAAGTGCGACCAAGGCCGTTGTGGAACGGGTAAGGGGTTTAGCTTCCCTCTGGGCAGGTGCCTAGGAGCCTTACACTGGGCGCACACTGAGCAGGAGGAAATACATAAACCCTCACGTCCTTAGCCAAGGTAGGCCACCAGTACCTCCCGCTCAAACAGCGCACTGTCTGACCAATACCAGGATGACCAGAGGAGGGTGACGTGTGGGCCCGATAGATCATCCGGTCACGGACAGCAGACGGGACGTACAGACGCCCAGCGGGACACTGGATGGGAGCGGGCTCTGCACGCAACGCCTGCTCAATGTCCACGTCCAGCTCCCACACCACCGGCGCTACCAGGCAGGAGGCCGGAAGTATGGGAGTATGATCCATGGGCCGCTCCTCTGTCATACAGACGCAACAGTGCATCTGCCTTCACGTTCTGGGAGCCTGGTCTGTAGGACAGGGTGAAAACAAAATGGGTGAAAAACATGGCCCACCTTGCCTGACGAGGGTTCAGTCTCCTCGCTGCCCGGATGTACTCCAGATTGCGGTGGTCAGTCCAGATGAGAAAAGGGTGTTTAGCCCCCTCAAGCCGATGTCTCCACGCCTTCAAGGCCTTTACGACAGCCAACAGCTCCCGGTCCCCCACGTCGATTCGCTCCGCCGGGCTGAGCTTCTTCGAGAAGAAGGCACAGAGGCGGAGCTTCGGTGGCGTACCCGAGCGCTGAGAGAGCACAGCTCCTATCCCAGCCTCGGACACGTCCACCTCTACTATGAACGCAAAAGAGGGATCCGGATGGGCCAGCACGGGAGCCGAGGTAAACAGAGCTCTCAGATGACCAAAAGCCCTGTCCGCCTCAGCTGACCACTGCAAACGTACCGGGCTCCTCTTCAGCAGTGAGGTAATGGGAGCCCCTACCTGACCAAAACCCCGGATAAACCTCCTGTAGTAGTTGGCAAACTAAAAAACCGCTGCACCTCCTTTACCGTGGTGGGAGTCGGTCAATTACGCACGGCTGAAATGCGGTCACTCTCCATATCCACCCCTGAGGTGGGAATGCGGTACCCTAGGAAGTGAAATGCGGTCACTCTCCATATCCACCCGAGGTGGGAATGCGGTACCCTGGGAAGGGACACATGCTCGGCGCGTGTAGTGGAGTATATCAAAATGTCATCATATACACCACTACACCCTGCCTGTGCAGGTTCCTGAAAATCTCGTCTACAAAGGCTTGGAAGACTGATGGCGCATTCATCAACCCGTACGGCATGACGAGGTACTCATAGTGCCCTGAGGTGGTACTGAATGCCGTCTTCCACTCGTCTCCCTCCCGGATACGCACCAGGTTGTAAGCGCTTCTGAGATCTAGTTTGGTGAAGAAGATGCACCCGAGCTCAAGTCCCATAGCAAAGGTTCTGAATACTTATGTAAATAAGGTATTTCTGTTTTGCTAAAAATTCATTATGGGGTATTGTGTGTAGATTGATGAAGAAAATGTTTTATTTAATACATTTTAGATTAAGGCTGTAACGTAACAAAATGTGGAAAAGGGAAGGGGTCTGAATTCTTTCCAAATGCACAGTATATTCACACATAATATCACACAGTATGTTCCCACATAATATCACACAGTATATTCACACATAATATCACACAGTATATTCACATATAAAATCACACAGTATATTCACACATAATATCACACAGTATATTCACACATAATATCACACAGTATGTTCCCACATAATATCACACAGTATATTCACATATAAAATCACACAGTATATTCACACATAATATCACACAGTATATTCACACATAATATCACACAGTATGTTCCCACATAATATCACACAGTATATTCACACATAATATCACACAGTATATTCACACATAATATCACACAGTATATTCACTGTCACGTTCCTGACCTGTTTTATGTTATTTTTGTATGTGTTTAGTTGGTCAGGGCGTGAGTTGGGGTGGGCATTCTATGTTTTGTGTTTCTATGTTTAGGTCACTTGTAATTAGCCTTATATGGTTCTCAATCAGGGACAGGTGTTTGACGTTTCCTCTGATTGAGAACCATATATAGGTTGGCTGTTCACTGTTTGTTTGTGGGTGATTGTCTTCTGTGTCTGTGTATGTTGCACCACACGGGACTGTTTCGGTTTGTTTGTTCGTTTGATGTAGTCCGTTCCTGTTCGTGAGTTCTTCGTGCATTTATGTAAGTTCCATGTTCAGGTCTGTCTACGTCGTTTTCTTATTTTGTAGTTTGTTGAAGTGTTTTCGGTTTTCGTCAGTACTTTAATAAACTTCATTATGTCCAAATATCACGCTGCACTTTGGTCCAATCCCTACTCCTCCTCTTTGTCTGAAGAGGACACCCGTTACATTCACACATAATATCACACAGTATATTCATACAGTATGTTCACACAGTATGTTCACACATAAAATCACACAGTATATTCACACATAATATCACACAGTATATTCACACATAATATCACACAGTATATTCACACATAATATCACACAGTATATTCACACATAAAATCACACAGTATATTCACACATAAAATCACACAGTATATTCACACATAATATCACACAGTATGTTCCCACATAATATCACACAGTATATTCACACATAATATCACACAGTATATTCACACATAAAATCACACAGTATGTTCCCACATAATATCACACAGTATATTCACACATAATATCACACAGTATGTTCACACAGTATGTTCACACAGTATGTTCACACAGTATGTTCACACATAATATCACACAGTATATTCACACATTATATCACACAGTATATTCACACATAATATCACACAGTATATTCACACAGTATGTTCACACAGTATGTTCACACATAAAATCACACAGTATATTCACACATAATATCACACAGTATATTCACACATAATATCACACGGTTATTCACACATAATATCTCTTTTCACCTTTCACGCTAACCTATTCTCTGTTACTCTCCATTGCTCTTCATCTCTTTCTCTCTTTGGCTTTCTGTCCCTCTCTCTCTGTCCTCCTCTCTTCTCTTTCTGTATCTCTCTTTCCCCACCTCATTTCCCTCTCCTTCTCCTCTGTCATCTGGATGATTTTTATTAGGATCTCTTTTTATTAGGTGAGACAGTTGCTTTGCGCTTCCTTCCAGACCATTGTCTGTCTGCAACCATTGTTTGACTACACTAGTTGGGCAGATGATGCCATCCAATCACACATCTCCATTCAGACAGCCCCCATCTAACGGGAATGATGTCATTGGTGATTTGCAATCAGACTCGTTTAAGGAAATAATTGACCTTTTCTCCTGTTCATCAATATGCCAGCTGGTGTCTGCGCCCTCTACGAGGAGAGGAGGCTGTGAGGGATCTGATATATACTCTAGTGGATCCCAGGCTCCCTGTTCCCTATCAGGCAGAGGATAGTCAGACTAGCCAGAGGATATGGGTCTGGGAGTCTGGGAAAGGCACTTGACATTTCACTGGCTTTTTATGAGAACCTCTGGCATTTATCAAGGCTTACTTTGTATGTAAATGTTTCCTCTCATGGTGAACGACAAACACATGCACACACCAGCAGAAAGCCAGACACACACACACAGCCCGACACACACTCACGCATGCATTACACATACTGACATGTCTATACTCAGTACGGTAGCTTCTGCTTGTAAGCTCTGAAGAAAGAACACAATGTCCTAAATCAACTTTGAGATTCTGTCAATCGCTGTGTTCTGACCTTGGGCTCATACTGCTTCTCTTTTATAGGGAAAAACACCAAGACCCACAGTTCTCAGTCCCAGTGCAAACCTGCCACCCAGTGGTAACTGGGGTGTGCTGCATTTAATAGACATCACTAACAGTCACGGCTGAATCATGGCTATATCGACGTAACCATAGAATTGCATCTAGAATTAATTTAATAAGATGTCTGTGGATGTAACATCCACAAGGTTTTGCCATAGACATGTAGGCAAAGAAATACATTGACTTGTTCCATCTAAGTGATCATCTCTATTTATAAATAAAGGTACATTAAACCACTTTTAACTCACCCTCATAAAAAGTCTATCACCGTGATCTTCTCGTTAGTGATATCTAAACATAATCATTACTTGAACTGTCATCTAATATTATGATCAAAGACAGTGTGACTTTATGTGTGTGTGTGTGGTGTGTCTCCCAGGGTACCATGGTCTGTACTGTGAGGAAGAATACAACGAGTGTCTGTCAGCCCCCTGCCAGAACTATGCTACCTGCAGAGACCTCATCAACGCTTACGAATGTGCCTGCACTCCCCAGTATGAAGGTGTGTGTGTGTGTGTGTGTGTGTGTGTGTGTGTGTGTGTGTGTGTGTGTGTGTGTGTGTGTGTGTGTGTGTGTGTGTGTGTGTGTGTGTGTGTGTGTATTGATTTCAATCCAATGTGACTCAACAGGGACAGTTTTAAGTATGTTATCCTGGGGTGGGATTGTGTGATGATGCTGATACTGCAATATGTATGCTAATTCGATGAGTTTATACAGCCTGTATTATGAATGTGTCCATATAAGTGATTGTATGTGGTCTACAGTATGTGTTTGTGTAGAAAATTGCGAGATAGTGTGCTGTGTTGGTGTAAACTGTCATGTGTAGAGCAGACCTGGATTCAAATACTATTTGTAATCATTTCAAATATTTATTCTGTCCTTTAATGAGCTTGTCTGTTGCAATGAGCCAATACAAAAGTCCAAAAAGTGCAAACACAGCCCCCCTGGCACACGACAGGCTAAAGCAAATGCTTAAAGTGTTTGAAATATTTCCAAAGGTATTTGAACCCAGGTCTGTAGAGAGTACTGTGTGTGCATCATTAATGGGTCATATGTGTGTGTCCCTGTGCAGGCAGACACTGTGAGATCTACAGGGATCCTTGTCTGAAGGCTCACTGTCAGAACGGAGGACACTGTGAGAGTGTGGGCCTCAACGCCACCTGTGTCTGCCCACCTGGTTACCTTGGTGAGCATTTCAACTCTGTGTCTTTTGTGTGTGTGCGTGCATGCGTGTGCGTGTGAGTACACATGTCTGTCACCCAGTCTATCATAGTAGGCCTTGGGGACATAGGTGGGAGTAGGCTGTTCTCTGAACCCTTTCAAAGTATACCTGTACCTACTGTTCCAGTTAACCAATAGTGGGGCGGGGTTATGTTTATCTCAGGGGAGGACTGTGAGGTTGACATCAACGAGTGTGAGAGCAATCCCTGTCATCACGGAGGAACCTGCATCGACCAATCAAATGCCTACACCTGCCACTGCCCCCCAGGCTGGGTAGGGGCCAGCTGTGAGATACGTAAGTACATTACCCAGAATCCCCTTGTTGTGGGAGTAAATGATGAAATATGATTACATGTACATGCCTTGCTTAGGTTATTCATAAGTCTGTCTGTTTCTCTCTCAGACTTGCAGTGGAAGACGGCCCACCCCGAGGACACCCTGACCAACATGCCGCGTCACTCCCTCTACATCATCATCGGCGCCCTGTGCGTCGCCTTCGTCCTCATGCTCATCATCCTCATCGTGGGCATCTGCCGCATCAGCCGCATCGAGTACCAGGGCTCATCTCGCCATGCCTACCAGGAGTTCTACAACTGCCGTAGCATCGACAGCGAGTTCAGCAACGCCATCGCCTCCATCCGCCACGCCAGGTGAGACGGCACAAAGCTCTCTCAACAAGTCACACCTCAGGGTAGACTAGGCTTGCTTACTATAAGTACACAAGTGCCTCAACATTGTTAGTATTTGATGTATTAAATTGATTCAGACATTAGAAACACCTCCTGTTATAGCTTTGCTGTTAACCGGGAGATAAAGGCCCATTCAAGTTTCAAGTTTTTAATGTCACATGACCAAGTACAGTGAAATGCCTTTCTTGAAAACCCAACAATGCAATACTCAATAACAATGTCATACACGAGACAAAGGCCCATTCCGGTAGATTTCAGGCTAATCTTGGAAGATTACCAGCACTAGGATATACTCACCTGTAATGCACTGTGGGTAAATGTGTAATGCCTCTCTTACAACACCATGTTTATATTTCTCAACCGAGCAACTCTACACTTGAAACATTAGGAACTGTCTTGCATGTAGCTAGCTGTCCTACCTGAAGTGATGTTCCATATATGTGTTTTCTTCCCCTCTCTCAGATTTGGGAAGAAGTCCCGGCCGGCCATGTACGACGCTGCACCCATCACCTACGAGGACTACAGCCCTGACGACAAGCCCCTGGTCACTCTGATCAAAACAAAAGATTTGTAGAAAACACAGCGGCAACACACCCACCCACACACAGTATCACGCATCACCTGTTCACACATACAACTAACTGCACATGTTCGGACGTGCACCAATACACACAAATTCAGTTAATGCAAACCATTTAGTATTTCTTTACATAAAAATGAACAAAATAAATGTAGTGGAGAAAAAAACAAAACAATACTTATGCGGGAAGATAAATACAAATCTGTTGGAATATCCATAAAGCTACTGTAGCATAAGAGCGTACCTTTTTTAGTAGGTGTTGGGTGATACTGCCATCTTGGTTACTTCTTCTCTCCAGTAGAATGTGACTACATTACCCAGGATGCCATTGGGTTCCTAGAGGGGGTTGTTCCTGATGTCCCTCACCAACCCATGAGCTCAGTTTAAAGTGTAGATTCAGCAGAGGCTGTCGATAGGAGTTCTTACAGGTGTGGTAGAAATAGGTGCACTTGTCATAGTGCAGTACGATATATATCTTTCTATATAAAAAATCTGCAGTAGGTTGCCTTACTTGGTGCATGGGTAGATTCAATGTTTTCTGCATAATTTTGAAACCCTCCGTATATTGTGGTTGATTTACTGTGTCTTTGCCAGGTTTATGGCAAAATCGTCTCCTTCTTCAGGCAACAACGTGGGGTAGAGGTAGAAGAGATGTACACTATGGGGGAAGCTTTAAAACAGCATTTAAAAAAAAACATTGGTTGTCATGTTTTTATTATTTACATGCAAGTTCTGTACAAATAAAGGAAGAATAATAATTGTGGTTTTTGCAGGAGTGGTCGGAGTAGCCAGTGGGCGGGTCTTGTGTGGATGACTGACAGGTGGGGTGAGTGGGTCTTGAGTGGATGATTGACAGGTGGGGGTCAGCTGGTGGGTCTGCTCCAGTAATATATGTGCTTCTGTGTCCCAGGTATAGGTGTCTCTCTCTCTGTCTGTGTGCGGTTGTGTTGTTCCACTCAGGGTCAACCCCTGGGTGCATTCGTTTGGGGCGCCGGATGGGCGGCACATTTTAGACCATTCCATTGGTTCTTTAGTGAAATCTACGCCCACCCGGAGCACCGAGTGAGCTCTCCACTTGACTGATGTTTTGCCTACTAGGGTCGTCTTTTTTTAAAAGAGAAGAACCACATGATTATTATCTATGTTCAATGATGTAACAATAAAGGTTGAAGTGAACACAAACCCAGCTGGTGTCTCGTGTGAGTTCCATGGTGTTTGTTCTTATTATGACACCAGAGGTCTATTTGTGTCTAGGAAAACATTTGACTCACAGGGTTCTGTTGACTCAGTGGAAATGTACTATGACAAGACTTGGTCATTGTAATACACATGTATAAACATGAATTTAATATGTAAAACCTCATTGACTCACTCATCCTGTCACGCCGGCTGGAGCATTGGGCAGCAACAAAGGATCTTCACTTCCTGTGGTCTTTGGCCGTCTTCTCCACTGTGCTCCAGCTCTACTGGTGTTGCTGGAGTTCAGTCTTCACTCGTCATTGTTCTCCATGTTGTCACGGGCCTCCCTTTCTTCTGTCTGCCTTCTGGAGTCCAATGGACAGCTAACCTTGGAATGGAATCAGTATTTCTTCTGTCCAATCCAATTCCAGCAGTGTCTCTTGAGTATTGTGACCAAAACCTCAGCAATTAGATCTCAATACTCTTGAAACGTGAAAATAATACTGAAGTCGAAAAGATGATTTATCACGACTTGACATGAGAAGTGGGTTTGGATAACCTCCAAAGCACAAGACTAAGTACTATTTTTGGACTAAACTAGTGCTTTGAAAACCAACTCAAAATTGTATCATCAATATTGTGCATTTCACAACTCCTGAGAACCTAATCAATCTTAACAAATGAAGGAAAAACTGAGGTTTTGTAAGTACTGGTGTTATCTAGCATCAATCCACCAAAAGTCATGCTAAATACAGAGACTGTGATAAGGTGCGTCTCGGTGAGAGGTGTAGGAGTCAGGCGCAGGAGAGCAGGGATACTGAGAAGCGTGTTTAATATAATAATTATATATATATATAGTCCACCAATACAAAATTGGCACAGATCCCTCTATATAAGGTCTCACAGTTCATAGAGCAGATCAGTGAAAACAAAACCGAAACTCGTGCCAAACGCACGGAGGAACAAACTCAGTTCCGAAAATAAACTACACGTGCGTAAATACGAGAACAAGAAATATCAACGATAAATGAGCGCAAAACCCCCACAAGCTTAATCCCGCACGAAATAAGGCAGGAAACAAGTGCCCTATATACACACAGAAATAAACGCAATTGAAACCAGGTGTGAAAATGAACACAGACAAAAAAAACAGAAAAGGAAAAAGGGATCGGTGGCGGCTAGTAAACCGGCGACGCCGAGCGCCGCCCGAATCGGGAGAGGGGTTATCTTCGGTAGAAGTCGTGACAGAGACACTATAGGAACTCAACAACACTGGCCAGAATGAGGAGTGTCTATAGACGCAGTATCCACTACCATAGGAAAATGGGCAACATGTTTCCACCAATAGACAGTCCCTCCATGTCTCTCCATGCCCAGTTGCCCCAGACAACATGTCAGCAGTGGGAAATACCCATATAAGGAGTGTTGTTAGCCCCGTGTGCGGCCTTGGTGACCTCCTGCTTAATCCAGATGTTCCCAGAGTAAACATCTGTAAATACAGGCTGGCTGTGGCGTCGTCTCGTCACTCACTGCGCCTACAAACACACACACATACACACACACACACACATACATGTGAACGCATGGACACACACAAGCAAACACACCCAGAGCCACACACACACACCCGTATTCACACATGGACACACACACACACACGTGCTCATGGACACACACACAAACACACAGAGCCACACGCATTCACAGACAGACAGACAGACAGACAGACAGACAGACAGACAGACAGACAGACAGACAGACAGACAGACAGACAGACAGACAGACAGACAGACAGACAGACAGACAGACAGACAGACAGACAGACAGACAGACAGACAGACAGACAGATACATACATACATACATACATACACACACACTTTGTGGAGCTGAGAGGAGCCAGTGGTTATTGATGAGGTTCACCCTACACTGAAGTCTGAGTGGGGAGCCTTTGTTGACCTCTACCCCTTTTCCCCTTTCCATGACCTCCAAGGTCACGGGGCACTGTTTGGCCTTCGTAGGGGTCCATTGGTAGCCACAACTCCTATAAACTGAGTCATGGCCAGATCTGACGGAGCCACTTCACTGGAGCCAGAAGGCTGGAATGTGTCTGTTGTTAAAACAGGGTTTTTAGAAGTGCGCCATCAACCATCAAAACCATGACCATTTGAGCAAACCATAATACCACACAGCAATTAGTAAACCAAGCAACACTAACCAAAATTGCTTGAAATAATGGCAATATTTTTATGTGAGCCTTTAATATTCAGTCAATTTAATTATTTTGCGACGTTCAAGCAGGAAAGTTTGTATGTCTGTAAAAAAGGGTTCTCTGGCCCCCTGTCCTGCCCTTCCTTGCGGCTGTCGCTACCGCCCCTTGCAGACCAGTCTCGGGAACTGCTCGCAGGCGAAAGCTTCATCAAGCATTGGAATTCACTGTCTGTTTTCTCCAGATTGCAGAAGAGGAGAAGCAAGCGCCGAGAACAAGCAGATGTGAGCTGGACTACATAGAGAATAACCAGCAGCAGTAGTTACGGAAACCTTTGATTCTTCTAAAATGTGGCAGCCAGCGACAGAGCGATTGCAGGTATGGTTTGATTAGTATTCCTGACCAGCGCATATTTATGGGATGTTTGTATGTCTGTCTGATTTGTAACGGTATGAAAAACCATCGTGCATATTAACCTGGTCTCTGTGCTTTGATGTGTTTTTTTTTGTTTGTGTTTTTTTGCTCAGATGCAAAACACAAAGGCTTTCATGGATGGTTTGTGTGTTTCTGTCCTATCATTGCACACATTATTGTTTTATTACGCAGGTGGCCGCCTGCGCGATGGTGGGCTCGTTTTGCTTAATTCAAATCCTCTCTTTCTTTCGTGTTGCCTCTTCCCTCCCCCGAGTAACCCCATTACCCAACTAGTTAGAGGCTACGTTGTATCGCGTTCATACATGCCTAGGTTACAGTGTAAGAAATAGGTTTATCAGACTCCTGGCCTTCCGTTTTTCATCATGATAAACCATTCTGAGAATTTGCTATATTGTGTAACATCTACTTGCTGGACCCAATGTCTGTCAAGCTGTTTTTTAGTTTGAGTAATGTTGCAGAGGTCATGGAACATCCTATAGCAGGGATCACCTTGAGCGGATGGTCAGGGTGCCAGAACATATTACAAATAATTTGTAGACTGCAAATTGACTGCAAGAAACCCAAACAGATATAATATTTGACTGAAACATAATCATTTCAAACCTTGCTTACATTTGTATATACGACCACATATATCTCTATTATGCAGGGGTGTAAAAAGTACCCAATTGTCATACTCGAGTAAAAGTAAATATACCTTAATAGAAAATGACTCAAGTAAAAGTGAATCACCCAGTAAAATACTACTTGAGTAAAAGTATAAAAGTATTTTGTTTTAAAGTAAATGTCATTGCTAAAATATACTTAAGTATCAAAAGTCAAATTAAAAGTATGAATCATTTCAAATTCCTTACATAAAGTTCTTGTTTTTTTAGCCAGGGGAACACTCCAACACCGAGACATCATTTACAGATAGCCAGCGATACACTCCAACACCGAGACATCATTTACAGATAGCCAGGGGAACACTCCAACACCGAGACATCATTTACAGATAGCCAGCGATACACTCCAACACCGAGACATCATTTACAGATAGCCAGCGATACACTCCAACACTCAGACATCATTTACAAATAGGCAGGGGTACAGTCCAACACTCAGACAAACAAAGCATGTGTGCTTAGTGTGTCCGCCAGATCAGAGTATGACCAGGGATGACCAGGCATGTTCTCTTGATAAGTCTGTGAATTGGACAATTTTCCTGTCCTGCTAAGCATTCAAAATGTAACGAGCACTTTTGGTTGTTAGGTAAAATGTATGGAGTAAAAAGTACATTATTTTCTTTAGGAATGTAGTAAAGTAAAAGTTGTCAAAAATATAAATAGTAAAGTAAAGTACCAATAAACCCAAAAACGACTTAAGTAGTACTTTAAAGTATTTTTACTTAAGTACTTTACACCACTGCCTTTATGCGTGGGAATACTTTGGAACAGATTTCCCAAATTAAAATCACTTGGACCTGATTTGCTGGTGTTTTTACAGGCTTTTATGTTCAACAATAAAAACACTAAATAAAAAACACTTTTTTGAAGGGGGGTCAGAACTTGGGGGGCCAAATAAATAAATCACCCGCAGGCCATGTTCAGCCCGCAGGCCGCCAGTCGGGGAACCCTGCCCTATAGTCTCAATGAAATTACAGCAAACCGAGGTGCCATTAATCACTTAGCCTACAGTTCAAGTAATTAACACGGATTCTCTGACCTGTTTGGAAGTGGTGAAAAATTGTTAATGACACGTATTTTGATATCCAGGGGCACGGGGCAATCCGTTCACTGAGGCTGGCTTCACGTTTCCTGTAATGCTATCCAGATGTCGAGTCGACTACTTTGCCAAATGAACTTGCACAATCCCTCTCACAGTGCCCAGGCATCAAGATGATTGAATCTCATAGTAAACTTGGGTAAATAGTTTTAAGCGATGCTATCTACATATTTTACAACTGCACACCGTGAAATACTACCACACTAAGAGGTTTATTACATTGTAATTATTGAGTAATTACACCTTACACCAGCCACCAGACCAGAAAGGACCAATTTATTCCCATCACATGTTCTGATGTCCATAAGGACCTATACACATAACCTCTACTTCTGCACAATTATGTTTGTCTTCATGAATGTACAGACTGTTAAAATCAATCATTCGTTTTTCATAGGGGCCTCCCAAGTGCTAACCCCCTTCATCTTTTGTTCACAAAATATTGGCGTAATGTGACCAAAGTGCCTATTTAAGCATGTGTCAAAAATATTTTTGGAGGCTCAGGTTGGTTTTCAGATTCAGTCTGGCATCCCCTGATCTGTTCATTAACGCCTAGTGGTACTAACAACATGGCCTGGCCTGCATGTGTTCTGGTGCTGATCTCCATACTCCATATGCTGGGTTGACTGATGGAGCCTGTCCCAGCTTACCGAGCATAGAGTGGCGGGCCTCAGCTCTCCATACCTCGGCCCTGTGATCAATCATGTCCCCAGGGAAAGTACTGAGATGATGTATGGTTCTGAGGGAGAGCCATTTATCACATGGTAATGGGGCTGTTCCAGCTCGCTGCCTAGATGCATGCGCACTAATGCCCCTTGTCATGTGACCCTGTGCCCCCAACGATGCTTAGTTGTCGTTTAGTTCTGTATCTGAATGATATTAATAGACCCAGTAAGAATGAAGGTTCTGGTAAAAAAGAGGCCTAGTTACAGTCGTTTCTCACCATTAAAGTGACGGACATTTTTGGTTCTCTCAGCGACTCACCACTGAACTGTTGCCATGGTGATGCTCAATGGCTCGCTGCTGCACTGATCAGTCGCTATAGCCCGTTTGTCATGTATCCTATACATCCGAGAATGTTGTATTTGGCTGTTTTGCTCGTCGTTTCCATGGTATCCTCCTTCCTTTTCTTTTTTCTCACTTCTGTTGCCATGGTAACGTGCAGTGTCTTGCTACAGGAAGAAGAGATATGGGCCAATGTTAGATCAGACACCTTTTCAGGCTGGTATTAAGAATCTGCTGTATGTGTAAGATGGAGAGAGGGATGATGAAACATAAACAACATGACATTGTGTTTGTGTCAACAAAATGGCCCCCGTGGTACCAACAGCTTTAAATGTCCCATATTAAGACATATTTTTGTCCAATTTTAGACTTCTGTGTTGCAACACAGGATGTATCATGCATCATTGTCTACTTCCTCTTCTCTTCCCCCGTCCTCCCATTCCTCTCCTAACACATCCCCCTGAAGAATCAGTTTCAAGAGCCCCCTCTCTCCCTGGTATCGCTCAGCGATTTTCAACCGATTTCACAACGTGTGCCGTGCCGATCTGTGCTCACGCAGGCACACGCACACACGCACGCACGCACGCACGCACGCACGCACGCACGCACACACACACACACACACACACACACACACACACACACACACACACACACACACACACACACACACACACACACACACACACACACACACACACACACACACTTTGCTCACAACCATCTCCCAATGTATATGCATACGTTCATCTTACTCAGCACCTCTCACTGCCAACAGTGCTTTCATAGTTCTCATTTTGTACATTGACTACATTCCCATTTTCTTTGACATGGAAAACTGGCTGAGCAGACATAATGTCTGGATCCTGACAGTGTAGAAATGTGTTCAGCTTCCGGGCCTGTTTGAGGTCACTCATGGTCAGAAGCATCACTAGGTCTGTCTGTCTGGGGCTCCTGTGGTCAGGGTTGGGTTGGTCTTTGCTCTGCTGGAAGGAGGAAGTTGTGAGAAAAACAAGCTTCTCCATGTGGATTCAACAACAGTGCCTTCCATAATTATTGGAACAGTGGCTCTATACTCCAAAACTTTGGATTTGAAGTGCAGACTGTCAGCTTTAATTTGAGGGTATTATCATCCATATCAGGTGAATCGTTTAGAAATTACAGAAGTTTTTGTACATACCATGATTACGGATAACCCTGAATGAATCATGAATAATGATGAGTGAAAAAGTTACAAATGCACAATAGCATACCCCCAAGACATGCTAACCACTCACCATTACAATAACAGGGAGGTTAGTATTTGAAATCATACCCCCAAGACATGCTAACCACTCACCATTACAATAACAGGGAGGTTAGTATTTGAAATCATACCCCCAAGACATGCTAACCACTCACCATTACAATAACAGGGAGGTTAGTATTTGAAATCATACCCCCAAGACATGCTAACCACTCACCATTACAATAACAGGGAGGTTAGTATTTGAAATCATACCCCCAAGACATGCTAACCACTCACCATTACAATAACAGGGAGGTTAGTATTTGAAATCATACCCCCAAGACATGCTAACCACTCACCATTACAATAACAGGGAGGTTAGTATTTGAAATCATACCCCCAAGACATG
The DNA here is from genome assembly GCF_045679555.1 of Salvelinus alpinus. NCBI lineage: Eukaryota > Metazoa > Chordata > Actinopteri > Salmoniformes > Salmonidae > Salvelinus > Salvelinus alpinus. Next base: position 14,249,130 of record NC_092106.1, read on the forward strand.
CTAACCACTCACCATTACAATAACAGGGAGGTTAGTATTTGAAATCATACCCCCAAGACATGCTAACCACTCACCATTACAATAGCAGGGAGGTTAGTATTTGAAATCATACCCCCAAGACATGCTAACCTCTCACCATTACAATAACAGGGAGGTTAGTATTTGAAATCATACCCCCAAGACATGCTAACCTCTCACCATTACAATAACAGGGAGGTTAGTATTTGAAATCATACCCCCAAGACATGCTAACCTCTCACCATTACAATAACAGGGAGGTTAGTATTTGAAATCATACCCCCAAGACATGCTAACCTCTCACCATTACAATAACAGGGAGGTTAGGTTTTTTGGGGGGGGGGGGGGGGGGGTGTATAATACAGTATTGGTGCGTCTGTAACTTTCTCACTCATCATTATTCACGATTCGTTCAGGATTATCCGTAATCATGGTAGCATCCACATTCATGTAGAAGTTTTTAGAAACATATTCTATTCTTATTTACAATAAAAGTGACTTCAAAATGACACAATAGATTATTTACTATTCATTTCTATTGGGCACAAAATAATCTGAAACACAACCAAAACAAATAGCAAATGCATCCAACTAATTTCTAGAGTCACAAGCTTGATGTGGTCATTTCTAAACAGTTCACCCGATATGGATGAAAATACCCTCAAATTAAAGCTGACAGTCTGCCTTTTAACTTCATAGTCATTGTTTGATTTCAAGTATAGAGCCAAAAGATGAAACAAATATTCACTGTCCCAATAATTACAGAGGGCACTGTATCTATGGACAAAGGCTGACACTATTCCTGCCTTAAGGCCTTGGTCTCTTTTTTGAAGCCAAAAGCAAAGGCATCATCAGTTCACCACATTGCATTTGTGGAGAATACATTTAAGTTAAAGGGTCCAATGGGTTGTTACCCAAATTATACCACGACACTACCACAGCCCATTTCCAATCGACTGTTTAACTGTTGTTTTGTAGGTTTTGTGGTTTATTTATTGTACTGTGAATATAGCGTGTGTATTGTGTCTCTCCGTCAGGGTAGTTAATGTGTTGTTTTTACTGTATTATTGTATATGCGGGGGCAGGGTAACTGTGGTTATTTACGTCAGAGAGTTGACAATGTTTTTACGGCCAGCCGGATGGGGTCTGTGGTTGGTTTCTGTCAATGTCCACCTCCCACAACACCATTGACCCACCAATTAGAGTGACGACAGCCCACCTCCCACAGAACCAAGCCACCAATCAGGGCGCAGGACCTCCCACAGTCCTCTCTGGATTTAGCCCTCTCAGACGCTTGTGAAACGTGATGGTTCCACTCATAAACTGGTCCAGGATCAGAGGCGGAGGCCGTTAACACAGTCTGACAGGACCAGGGTGATACGGCTGGCTCATACCATGCTAGGGGAGAGGGAGAGGGGTTCCAGTTGTGGTTTGGGAGCTAACCACTGGATGGGCGTGGGTGGCTTCCTGACTACCTGTCCTCCGCTGCTCTAGCTGTGTTTTCAATGCCTTGGTCAGGCTGCAGATGGAGTATATGTGTATGTGTGTGTGTGTCGTAGTGAGTTGAGGGGCCAAGGCTGATGTTGGTTTATGTGAGTGTCTGGCCAGCCAGCCAGAATGAGAGAGAGAGAGATGGTCTGATAAGTCTGAGACCGAGCTGAGATGGCCCACTGTCTCGCCCTAACGCCAACATACACCAGCCCAGCTCTCAAATATCTGCTAGTGTGCTCCACTCTGCTCTTTTCATCTTCAGACTGGGTGTGTGTCTATGTGTGCGTGTGTGTGTCTGTGACTCTTCGTGTGTGCGTCTAGTGGAAAGTTTTGGGTTCAGTTCCATTAAATGCTACAGTACATTCGGAAAGTATTCAGACCCCTTGACTTTTTCCACTTTTTGTTACGTTACAGCCTTATTCTAAAATGTATATTACAAAACAATCCTTATCTACACACAATACCCCATAATCACAAAACAAAAACAGGTTATTAGAAATGTTTGCAAATTTATTTATAAACTCAGCAAAAAAAGAAACGTCCCTTTTTCAGGACCCTGTCTTTCAAAGATAATTTGTAAAAATCCAAATAACTTCACAGATCTTCATTGTAAAGAGTTTCAACACTGTTTCCAATGCTTGTTCAATGAACCATAAACAATTAATGAACATGCATCTGTGGAATGGTCGTTAAGACACTAACAGCTTACAGACGGTAGGCAATTAACCTTTCATTGCTACTAACCCCGGATCCGGGAGCACCCCCCACCCCCCACACACTGATTAGCATAGATAGCATAGCTTCAGAAGTAGATAGTAGCATCTAAATATCATTAAATCACAAGTCCAAGACACCAGATGAAAGATACAGATCTTGTGAATAAAGCCACCATTTCAGATTTTTAAAATGTTTTACAGGGAAGACAAAATATGTAAATCTATTAGCTAAACACGTTAGCAAAATACACCACTATTCTAACTCCATCAGTTTCTTACTCCTTCAGGTGCTATCACCAATTCGGCTCAACTAAGATATTGATAGCCAATAACCTATAAAAAAAACCATCAGATGACAGTCTGATAACATATTCATGGTATAGGATAGTTTTTGTTAGAAAAAAGTGCATATTTCAGGTAGAAATCACAGTTTACAATTGCACCGACCATCACAAATCCACTAGAATTACTAGATAGAGCAACGTGTATGACCAATTTACTCATCATAAAACATTTCATAAAAATAGACAAAGCATAGCAATGGAAAGACCCAGTTCTTGTGATTTCAGACCATATTTCAGATTTTCTAAGCGTTTTTCAGCGAAAACACAATAAATCGATAAGTTAGCATACTACATGTTCCAACGTTACCAGAGCATCGATTCCAGCCAAAGAGCGCTATAACGTAACCACCGCCAAAAGATATTAATTTTTTCACTAACCTTCTCAGAATTCTTCCGATGACACTCCTGTAACATCATTTTACAACATACATATACAGTTTGTTCGAAAAGGTGCATATTTAGCCATACAAAACCGTGGTTACACAATGAAAATACTAGGAAATCAAGCCTCAATATGTCTGACGTCATCTATCAGAGTGATCTAGTTTAATTAAAAGCTAATCATATACTTGACTAAAAAATACAGGGTTGACAGGAATCGAAAGACAAATTAGTTCTTAATGCAACCGCTGATTTACATTTTTAAAATTATCCTTACTTTTCAATACAGGGTTGGCCAAGTGAAGCTATACCAAACAAAATGGCGATGTATGCGTTTAAAATATTTCGACAGAAACACGGTTTATCATATTAAATATTGCTTACTTTGAGCTGATCTTCCATCATATTCTTGGGCAATGTATCCTTTCTATGTTATAAACGTCTTTTGGTCGATAGATGTCCTCTGTCCTTCGAAATGTCCATCACCAACGACCGACACCCTAAAGCGTGTCCAAACTTTCAGAGTGCACGACAAAGAAATTCCTCAAAATCGCACTAAACGGATATAAATTGATATAAAACGGTTAAAATTCACTACATTATGATGTTTTTAACAACTATAACGACTGAAAACATGACCGGAGAAATACTGCTGGTTAGAAAACGATTTGGAACGAGGCAGGTCCGATGTCCTTTACGCTTCAGGCGCACGTTGAGAAAGGGTGGTCTCTGTACATTTTCGTCTTTTATAATGGCTGTGAACGTCCCATCGATTCCATTGAAAACGTGATGACGTACAGACACCCAGAGGAAGACGTAGGCAGTGTCGGTTTCTTCATAGCATTCACTGTCGCCTTAAAAACAGACCCCAGATCAGAGGTAAAAATTTCTGAAATCTGAACCCTGTCATGAAAAGTGCTGTAGAAATTGTTCTGTACCACTCAGAGACAAAATTTCAACTCCTATAGAAACTATAGACTGTTTTCTATCCAATAATAACAATAATATGCATATTGTACGATCAAGAATTTAGCACGAGGCAGTTTAATTTGGAGACACAAATATGCTAATGCGGAACAGCACCCCCTATAGTTGCAATTAAGGTCACAGTTATGAAAACTTAGGACACTACAGAGGCCTTTCTACTGATTCTGAAAAACACCCCAAAAAAGATGCCCAGGGTCCATGCTCATCTGTGTGAACGGGCCTTTGGCATGCTGCAAGGAGGCATGAGGACTGCAGATGTGGCCAGGGGAATAAATTGTAATGTCCGTGCTGTGAGACGCCTAAGACAGCGCTACAGGGAGACAGGACGAACAGCCGATCGTCCTCGCAGTGGCAGACCACGTGTAACAACACCTGCACAGGATCGGTACATCCGAACATAACACCTGCGGGACAAGTACAGGATGGCAACAACAACTGCCCAAATTACACCAGGAACGCATAATCCCTCCATCAGTGCTCAGACTGTCCGCAATAGGCTGAGAGAGGTTGGACTGAGGGCTTGTAGGCCTGTTGTAAGGCAGGTCCTCCATAGACATCACCGGCAACAACGTCGCCTATGGGCACAAATCCACCGTCGCTGGACCAGACAGGACTGGAAAAAAGTGCTCTTCACTGACGAGTCGCAGTTTTGTCTCACATGGGGTGATGGTCAGATTTGCGTTTATCGTCGAAGGAATGAGCGTTACACCGAGGCCTGAACTCTGGAGCAGGATCGATTTGGAGGTGGAGGGTCCGTCATGGTCTGGGGCGGTGTGTCCCAGCATCATCGGACTGGGCTTGTTGTCATTGCAGGCAATCTCAACGCTGTGCGTTACAGGGAAGACATCCTTCTCCCTCATGTGGTACCCTTCCTGCAGGCTCATCCTGACATGACCCTCCAGCATGACAATGCCATCAGCCATACTGCTCGTTCTGTGCTTGATTCCTGCAAGACAGGAATGTCAGTGTTCTGCCATGGCCAGCAAAGAGCCCAGATCTCAATCCCATTGAGCACGTCTGGGACCTGTTGGATCGGACTGTGAGGGCTCGGGCCATTCCCCCCAGAATTGTCCGGGAACCTGCAGGTGCCTTGGTGGAAGAGTGGTGTAACATCTCACAGCAAGAACTGGCAAATCTGGTGCAGTCCACGAGGAGGAGATGCACTGCAGTACCTAATGCAGCTGGTGGCCACACCAGATACAGACTGTTACTTTTGATTTTGACCCCCCCCCTTTGTTCAGGGACACATTATTCTATTTCTGTCAGTCACATGTCTGTGGAACTTGTTCAGTTGTTGAATCTTGTTATGGTCATACAAATATTTACACAATAAACGCAGTTGACAGTGAGGATGTTTCTTTTTTTTTTTTTAAAGTTTATATATATACATACATTTGAAGTCGGAAGTTTACATACACTTAGGTTGGAGTCATTTAAAACTCGTTTTTCAACCACTCTACAAATTTCTTGTTAACAAACTCTAGTTTGGCAAGTCGGACATCTACTTTGTGCATGACACAAGTACTTTTTCCAACAATTGTTTACAGACAGATTATTTAACTTATAATTCACTGTATCACAATTCCAGTGGGTCAGAAGTTTACATACACTAAGTTGACTGTGCCTTTTAACAGCTTGGAAAATTCCAGAAAATGATGTCATGATTTTAGAAGCTTCTGATAGGCTAATTGACACAATGTGAGTCAATTGGAGGTGTACCTGTGGATGTATTTCAAGGCCTACCTTCAAACTCAGTGCCTCTTTGCTTGACATCATGGGAAAATCAGAAGAAATCAGCCAAGACCTCAGAATTTTTTTTTGTAGACCTCCACAAGTCTGGTTCATCCTTGGGAGCAATTTCCAAATGCCTGAAGGTACCACGTTCATCTGTAGAAACAATAGTACGCAAGTATGAACACCATGGGACCACGCTGCCGTCATACCGCTCAGGAATGTGACACGTTCTGTCTCCTAGAGATGAATGTACTTTGGTGCGAAAAGTGCAAATCAATCCCAGAACAACAGCAAAGGACCTTGTGAAGATGCTGGAGGAAACAGGTACAAAAGTATCTATATCCACAGTAAAACGAGTCCTACATCGAAAAGCCAGACTACGGTTTGCAACTGCACATGGGGACAAAGATCGTACATTTTGGAGAAATGTCCTCTGGTCTGATGAAACAAAAATAGAACTGTTTGGCCATAATGACCATCGTTATGTTTGGAGGAAAAAAGATGGATGCTTGCAAGCCGAAGAACACCATCCCAACCGTGAAGCACGGGGGTGGCAGCATCATGTTGTGGGGGTGCTTTGCTGCAGGAGGGACTAATGCACTTCACTAAATATATGGCATCATGAGGGAGGAAAATTATGTTGATATATTAAAGCAACATCTCAAGACATTAGTCAGGAAGTGAAAGCTTGGTCGCAAATGGGTCTTCCAAATGGACAATGACCCCAAGCATACTTCCAAAGTTGTGGCAAAATGGTTTAAGGACAACAAAGTGAAGGTATTGGAGTGGCCATCACAAAGCCCTGACCTCAATCCTATAGAAAATTTGTTGGCAGAATTGAAAAAGCTTGTGCGAGCAAGGAGGCCTGCAAACCTGACTCGGTTACACCAGCTCTGTCAGGAGGAATGGGCCAAAATTCACCCAGATTATTGTGGGAAGCTTGTGGAAGGCTACCCGAAACTGTTGACCCAAGTTAAACATTTAATTTTTTTTAAAGGCAATGCTACCAAATACCTATTGAGTGTATGTAAACAGCTGACCCGCTGGGAATGTGATGAAAGAAATAAAAGCTGAAATAAATCATTCTCTCTACTATTATTCTGACATTTCACATTCTTAAAATAAAGTGGTGATCCTAAATGACCTAAAACAGGGAATTTTTACTAGGATTAAATGTCAGGAATTGTGACAACCTGAGTTTAAATGTATTTGGCTAAGGTATATGTAAACTTACGACTTCAACTGTCTATATATATAAAAATATCACATTTTACGTAAGTATTCAGACCCTTTACTCAGTACTTTGTTAAAGCACCATAACAAAGTGATTACAGCCTCAAGTGTTCTTGGGTATGACGCTACAAGCTTGGCACATCTGTATTTGGGGAGTTTCTACCATTATTCTCTGCAGATCCTCTCAAGCTCTGTCAGGTTGGATGAAGAGCGTTGCTGCACAGCTATTTTCAGGTCTCTCCAGAGATGTTCAATCGGGTTCAAGTCCGGGCTCTGGCTGGGCCACTCAAGGACATTCAGCGACCCGAAGTCTCTCCTGCATTGTCTTGACTGTGTGCTTAGGGTCATTGTCCTGTTGGAAGGTGAACCTTCGCCCCAGTTTGAGGTCCTGAGCGCTCTGGAGCAGGTTTTCATCAAGGATCTCTCTGTACTTTGCTCCGTTCATCTTTCCCTCAAACCTGACTAGTCTCCCAGTCCCTGTCGCTGAATAACATCCGCACAGCATGATACTGCCACCACCATGCTTCACCGTAGGGATGGTGCCAGGTTTCCTCCAGGTTTCCTCTTTGGCCTGAATGCTTGGCATTCAGGCCAAAGAGTTCAATCTTGGTTTCATCAGACCAGAGAGTCTTGTTTCTCATGGTCTGAGTTCTTTAGGTGGCTTTTGGCAAACTCCAAGCGGGTTGTCATGTGCCTTTTACTGAGGAGTGGCTTCTGTCTGCCCACTCTACCAGAAAGGCCTGATTGGTGGAGTGCTGTAGATATGGTTATCCTTCTGGAAGGTTCTCCCATCTCCACAGAGGAGCTCGGGTTCTTGGTCACCTCCCTGACCACTGCCCTTCTCCCCTGATTGCTCAGTTTGGCCGGGCAGCCAGCTCTAGGAAAAGTCTTGGTGGTTCGAAACTTCTTCCATTTAAGAATGATGGAGGCCACTGTGTTCTTGGGGACCTTCAATGCTGCAGACATTTTTTGGTACCCTTCCCCAGATCTGTGTCTCTACATAATCCTTTCTCTGAGAACTACGGACAATTCCTTCGACCTCATGGCTTGAGATTTTCTCTGACATGCACTGTCAACTGTGGGACCTTTTATAAACAGGTCTGTGCCTTTCCAAATCATGTCCAATCAATTGAATTTACAGCAGGTGGACTCCAATCAAGTTGTAGAAACATCTCATGAATGATCAATGTTAACAGGATGCACCTGAACTCTGAATACTTTTGTAAATAAGGTATTTCAGTTTTTAATTTGTAGTACATTTACAAACATTTATAATAACTTTTTTTTTGCTTTGTCGTTATGGGGTATGATGTGTAGATTGATGAGGAAAAATAAGGCTGTAATGTAGCAAAATGTGGAAAATGTCAAGGGGTCTGAATACTTTCTGAATGCACTGTATATGTGGATCACAGGAGGTTAGTGGCACATTATTTGGGGAGGATGGGCTCGAGGTAACGGCTGGAGTGGAATAGGTGGAATGGTATCAAATACATCAAAGACATGGTTTGATACCATTCAATTTGCTCCATTCCAGCCATTATTATGAGCCGTCCTCCCCTCAACAGCCTCCACTGATGTGGACGTTACAGACTAGTGTTTGCAATGGTGTACATCAGTCAGTTTGTGTGTTGAATAAGGTGGTATGTGCAGTATGTATGTATGACTAGGCTTGGGCAGCATCCAGATTGACCTTCATACCGACCATATAACATCCTGGGATATTCGGTAATACCGGCACTGAACAGAAGGGCCTCTATTTTAAAACCTTGGTTACCTTTGCTTGGTAACCATCTGAGATCAGAAGCTTAGCAATGCTAAGTACATGTAAAATCCCGTAACGAATGCTAACTAAAAGCTAACGAGCGCATTGCGAACAGTTCATACAGTCTCTGACCTAAACTATTTGCAGGACAGACATCCCAGCTCATAAAGTTATAGAAGTAACGCAAAAATGCTACTCACAGTTTTCTGCGCGCACAAAACTAATTTTAAACAGCAAGGGTCTTGTTACCAAGCAAAGCTTGATTTAGCAAGAACCTAAACAAACATTTAGTTGTGAATTCCATAATTTAACTAGATCACCTGGCACATGCTGCTCAACAGTGAGTGACTCACAAGGCTCCGGTCTCTCGTTTGTTGTGCGCTTGTAAACAAACACCATGTGACTGGGACTACCGGTAAACTTCATAATAAATAATTATGTGACAGGTGAAATGAAGAACGCAATCTTCTTTATTTCCTAACGTATTGCACATGTTGACTGCAGGTATTTACTTAAAAAGTAGCTACTACACTTCAAAGAAATAGTTTCAATAGTATTGACGGCATTGGAAAACAATCCCGTGGCTGTTTCCAAATATCCCGGGAAACGGTATATACGGTATACTGCCCAAGCCTATGTATAACCCCTGTAATCAGTATCTCTGCCGTGTCAGTGGGTTGTTGTACTGTGTCTTACGCTATGATTGACCTGAGAGCCTGTCTACTCCAGCAGAAAATCTCCCTGAGGGCTGGGAGTGTACCGTACCATCTGTTACCTGTAAACTATAGACACATAATCATGCAGTCAACGCACACACACGTACGTGCACACACATGCTCGTGCGTACAGACACATATCATAGTTGACACACGCACAAACACACACACACACACACTCTCTAGAGGCCATCTAGGCCAACCTGAACACTTATTAGTGTTTGTCAATGTACATTTTGTCAGTTTCTTTCTACATCAAAACTTTTTATTTTTATTTACACTTAGGCAGCCCGGCCAAGGATTTCAATAGCAGAAAGATCCCTGTACTGTGTCTCCTCTCATCTCCCACAGAGCTATAGAATCCTCCTTCTCTCACAGGCGAATGGTCACTTCTAAATGGTGTAAAATGTCTACTACCCTCTATTTTCAAATGCTCTCTCCCAATCCATAACATTCAGCCAAAAGTTATTTGGGAAAAGTCACGTGCCTCGCTCACGCGTGAAATGTATACCAGTGTTTACAAGGAAAATGGGCTGTTACTGAGAATGTGGCGTACCTTTTAAAAACAGATGTCTAAAGAAGTCAGTGAATGGGCTAGATGATGACCAGACTGTACAGACAGAGCCTGCTGTGTCAGAGAGAGAGAGATAGATGGAGGGAGGGATGGGTAGAAAGAGAGAGAGAAGGAGAGAGTATGGAGAGAGAGAGAGTAGGGAGATGTAGAAAGAGAGAGAGAGGGGGGAGAGAGAGAGTGGAGAGAGGTAGAAAAGGAGGGTAGGAGAGTGAGAGAGGGAGAGAGAGTAGGGACAAAGAGTTAAAGAAAGATGAGAGAGAGAGAGACACAGACAGACAGACAGACAGACAGACAGACAGACAGACAGACAGACAGACAGACAGACAGACAGACAGACAGACAGACAGACAGACAGACAGACAGACAGACAGACAGACAGACAGACAACGGAAAAAGAAGGAACAGCACGTCAGAAATCAGCTCAATGTAATTGAAGAATCCATAGACTCTAACTGGGAGAATTGGAAAACACTAAACAAACAACAACACGAAGAGTGATCTATCCAAAATGGAGATGTATGGGTAAACCACTTCTCCAATCTTTTTGGCTCTATAACAAAGAACAAAGACCAAAAACATATACAGGATCAAATACAAATCTTAGAATCAACTATTAAAGACTACCAGAACCCACTGGATTCTCCAATTACCTTGAATGAGCTACAGGACAAAATAAAAACCCTCCAACCCAAAAAGGCATGTGGTGTTGATGGTATCCTTAATGAAATGATCAAATATACAGACAACAAATTCCAATTGGCTATACTAAAACTCTTTAACATCATCCTTAGCTCTGGCATCTTCCCCAATATTTGGAACCAAGGACCGATCACCCCAATCCACAACACACACATTTCTTCCCAAAGGGCCGTGGGGCGAGACAGGGATGCAGCTTAAGCCCCACCCTCTTCAACATATATATCAACGAATTGGCGCGGGCACTAAAAAAGTCTAAAAAAGTCTGCAGCACCCGGCCTCACCCTACTAGAATCTGAAGTCAAATGTCTACTGTTTGCTGATGATCTGGTGCTTCTGGTGCTTCAATCAAGGAGGACCTACAGCAGCCCCTAGATATTCTGCACAGATTCTGCCAGACCTGGGCCCTGAGAGTAAATCTCAGTAAGACCAAAATAATGGTGTTCCAAAAAAGGTCCAGTCGCCAGGACCACAAATACAAATTCCATCTAGACACCATTGCCCTAGAGCACACAAAAAACTATATATACCTTGGCCTAAACATCAGCGCCACAGGTAACTTCCACAAAGCTGTGAACGATCTGAGAGACAAGGCAAGAAGGGCATTCTATGCCATCAAAAGGAACTTAAAATTCAACATATCAATTAGGATCTGGCTAAAAATACCTGAATCTGTCATATAACCCATTGCCCTTTATGGTTGTGAGGTCTGGGGTCCGCTCACCAACCAAGATTTCACAAAATGGGACAAACACCAAATTGAGACTGCATGCAGAATTCTGTCCTGGGGCTCTGTTCACAAACACCAAACACACCACACAGAGCCCCAGGACAGCAGCACAATTAGACCCAACCAAATCATGAGAAAACAAAAAGATAATTACTTGACACATTGGAATTAACAAAAAAACTGAGCAAACTAGAATGCTATTTGGCCCTAAACAGAGAGTACATAGTGGCAGAATACCTGACCACTGTGACTGACCCAAACTTAAGGAATGCTTTGACTATGTACAGACTCAGTGAGCATAACCTTGCTATTGAGAAAGGCCACCATAGGCAGACATGGCTCTCAAGAGAAGACAGGCTATGTGCACACTGCCCACAAAATGAGGTGGAAACTGAGCTGCACTTCCTGACCTCCTGCTCAATGTATGACCATATTTGAGACACATATTTCCCTCAGATTACACAGCTCCACAAAGAATTCGAAAACAAACCCAATTTTGATAAACTCCCATATTTACTGGGTGAAATTCCACAGTGTGCCATCACAGCAGCAAGACTTGTGACCTGTTGCCACAAGAAAAGGGCAACCAGTGAAGAACAAACACCATTGTAAATACAACTCATATTTATGCTTATTTATTTTCCCTTGTGTACTTTAACCATTTGTACATTGTTACAACATTGTATATATACATAATATGCCATTTGTAATGTCTTTATTGTTTTGAAACTTCTGTATGTGTAATGTTTACTGTTAATTTTGATTGTTTATTTCACTTTTGTATATTATCTACCTCACTTGCTTAGGCAATGTTAACACATGTTTCCCATGCCAATAAAGCCCCTTGAATCGAATTGAATTGAGAGAGAACAACCAGTATTGGGGATCAATGTCTATTCCTTAGATCCAGAATCAGAAACTCCTCCTCCTCATCCCCAACCCAAATAGAATCAATCATATTTGTAACTCCTTGAGGCAATTTTTTAATCCAGAGGAATAATAAAATAATGAAAATGCAGTGAAAATATTATGAATAGAATTCCAGTTTAATTCCGCACGGTGCCTTGAGAGCCCCCCCCACCCTCCAATCCGGGCTGACCACAGGAATGTGGAGCACTGTCAGGAAGCCATAAAGTGCTGACGCGGAGGTCAGCGAGCGTTCACACACGTGGCTTTAGTTTCAAAACTGCCTCTCCTCTTCTTCTCTTTTAGTCTCTTCTTATTTTCTCCTATTTTTCTCTCCTCATCATCTTTCCTCCTTGTCTCGTTTCTGTCAAACCTCATCTTCTCTCCTCTCTTCTCCCACAGGTGGAGTTTGGGTTGTATGATGGAGATGTAGTGGGGTCTTGTAGGAGGATGAGTAGTAACTGTGGCACTTCCGGTGCTTGGTTTTAGATGGCCTGTCACAGTGGCTTTACTCTGGTTTGGGGTGAAAGTCCCTCTTCTCTTGTTCTTCAGCTGAAATGTGGACAGCAGATGAGGGACCTTCTCGCTCTCTCTCTCTATATGTGAAGTGTCCGTCAGAACAGGAGATGAGAGCCACGCCGCCTCGTCCCAAACTGGAATCTGGGGTTTCGTAAGGCCGACCAGAACCACATGTTCGCTCTGGTCTCCCACCTACAGAGCAGGGAATGGGATTGTGGAATTTCTGGGTTTCCTTGAAAAAGCCTAACAAAACCGAGCAGGCTAATTAAATCATGACTCGCACAATTTCATCAGAATAGAACGTACTAGGAATGTGGGAACTAAGAATCTTGTGGGAACTAAGAATGTTGTGGGTGGGTGGGTGGGTTGGATGGATGGAAGGATGGATGGATGGGCATATTTAATTATTTCTTGATTGGTTGATTGATTGACCATGACGTTATCTCCCTCAGCACTTCCAGACGATGCTGAAGACCAAGCTGAACGTGCTGACACTGAGGAAGGAGCCGTTGCCCACGGTGATATTCCACGAGCCGGAGGCCATCGAGTTGTGCTCTACCACGCCACTCATGAAGAAAAACACCCATAATGGCTACAAGGTACACACACACACACACACACACACATGGTTATGTGTGTTTTATTGGTGTGTATCACTGTTAAGAACAATGGGCTTGTGTTAGAACCGTAATCCTGGCACGTATCGTAGGTGTGTGTTATGGGCACGTGTCTTCTACCAATGTTGTGTGTGTGTTTGCCTAGCTGTGATTACTGTCTGATTTAGATCTTTATCCTGCGAGCTGCCTGAGTCAAAGTCTATTCTCTGTGTTCAACCTAAAACAAACAGAAACAGGCCTGCAGGTTGAAAAAACAGGTGAGACACGCTCTATTATTACAGACAACACTTCCCTGTGTGTGTGTGTGTGTGTGTGTGTTCACCCCAGCAGGGGGAACCCAGGAGACTGGGGAAGGGGCACAGGGTGTTATGTTGGTTGTAACTAAGGCAACTTAGTTGTGTGTGGGTGAGATGGTGGAAGATGTTTGGCAGGCTTGTTAAGGCTTTCACATCAGCTCATTTGGACAAGGCTTTGAATATAAATACACACCAATCCACTGGCTCACTTATGATCTATAACTCATTAAATCACAACCCACAGAACACAGACAGCCAAAAGACAACTTGACATTTCACAATGGACAATGAAGCTCTTTTCTATTTGAGTGACCAGCTATGCTATGTGCTAGTAGAAATATTAAGAGGGGTGCACATGGAGATCACATGGCTGACTGATTAGAAGAGCAGACACTATTTAGTGCAGAGGTGCTGATCTCTGTCGGGACACGACTTGTTCCAGAACACCTGTGAAAATGTTCCGCTGAAACCCAACCAGCAATCCTTTATAACTCTCTGGCAGTAGAGAAGGGAACAGTGGGGCTTTTGGTCTTTGGGTCTGGGGCTCAGCACAGCCAATGGGAAACTGACAGTCTCCATCCCAAATTGCACCCTGTTTATTATATATTGCACTACTTTTGAGGCTTTGGTCAAAAGTAGTGCACTATAAAGGGAACAGGGTGCTATTTGGGACTCACATACTGACTGGGGTTTTGGTCTCTAGCTTGTGTTGCGGTGGCAGGCTAGCCTAGCCCTGGGTGTATGTGCATGCCTGTATTTTTTCCAGACATCTGTCCTCTGCTGAATTGTGAGGTTGAAGCTGATTAGTTGAAGCTCCTCAGTGGACCTCTCTATCCAGTGTGAACTAGTAACGTCTGAAATCTGCCTGTATACTACGTCTGTAGTATACACACATGCATGCACACACACAGTCCCCCTTTTTTTCCCTCTCGCCTCAGACGTTGCTCCTTTCAAGGTAGCTGTGAGAGAGCTTGGTTTAGTTGCCATGGATACCACTACATCTATTTATAAGAGAATGCCAGCTACAAAATATTTTTTTACATTTTTTTACTTACTCACCCTGACTCTGTGCTTTTCCAGGGCTTTCAGTTTGAATAGGAAAGCAGAGGAGAGGAGAGGTGATTTCCACAGCTACAGAAGTAGGCTTTTTAGAGGGGAGGGGATTTGAATTCTAACAGTTGCATTGGATGTGTGTAAGTGTGTGTGTATGCAGTCTGGTGCACACTTGTGTGCTCACTGTGTTTGTGCATATTTGGTTATTTCAGCATTGAGTGTGTGCGTTTATATGTGTTTCAGCATGAACGTGGGTTTCAGCATGACAGTCAGCCAGTCAGTCAGTCAGTGTGTGAGATAGCTGGTCTGTCAGCGATTGCTCCAGGTTTCCCCCTCCGCTCTACCCCCTCCAAATACCCCCCCTCTTGTTTATTTTGAGATAGAGAGAAACAGTTAATAATATATATTTTTAAATCGATAGTTATATTTTTCAGCACTTTTATTTCCATGACTGATCAAAACTCATTTTCTCATGTCTCTCTCTTGTCCCTCTGCAGAAGACATATGGTGAGCAATATGTTTGGAACATTGAAACGAAATACAATCACAGTATCGAATTGCAATAAATATAGAATTGTGAGAATCGCAATACGTATCATATTGACACCTAAGTATTGTGATAATATCGTATCGCGAGGTCCCTGGCAATTCCCAGCACTAGCAACCACCCACCCACCCACCTATCCCAACCCAACCACTGCTGTCACCCTGCCAATGCTAACGGCTGCTGGGATGAAAAGCTATTTCTCACTGTTCCCCTCTCTCCTCCCCCAACCCACAGCCTCTTTCTAACTGGAGACTCTCAGTGTGTTTGAAGGGATCAGTTTGAGCAAGATGAGGCACAAAATTGCTAATCTTGATCACACAGGCCTAGTTATTTTGGCCTGAGGTCATTTGTAGATCAGTGATTCTGCACAGACACTGCCCTGCTCTCTGCTCTCCCAACCCCAGAGCCTTGGATAGGAATAAACAATATGGAGAATCTTCATCCTAGCCTGTCATGGGCGCAAGGTGAAGTTAATACCATATTGCTCATACCTGTACAATCGTCTCAGATCTCAACAAGTGCCTAGGGTGGTATGGGGTTGATTTGGGATTGGGCCTCTCTTTGCCCTACCCTGCTCTCTCTACAACCCAGATCCCAATCTCTGCCATGGAGTCCATAGCTGTGGTCAACACGCGTTCCAACCACGTTCCAACCACTCCCTCGTCACTCAGTCAACACTGGTAGGAACCACCTTGACTCAGAGCAGCTGCAGAGGGGTATTAGTCTCTTACTTACCTTCAGAGAGGAATCTAAGCTTTCACACTCTGTGTGTATGTGTGTGTGTGTGCGCGCTTTGTGGCTCTGAGATCTACTGCTCCTCCAGGTAATGAAGCAGGGAGAGGAAAAGGAAAGCTCCTTATTTCAGTGTGCTTCTGAAAAAAGATGCTGCAGCTTGGGAGGGAGCTGAGTTTTCCATTCGGTGTTCCCAGTTTTGAGACAGAACACTGACTAACCAAACAAAGAACCATACAAGCACCCCCTGTAAGTGTGGGTGACTTGGATATGATCCAGAAAGCGAGAGCTAATCGCCTGGCTCTGGCGAGAGCTAATCGCCTGGCATATCCTTGATTATATAACGACATGGCTGCGGAGGGCAGCAGTGGCACAGTGTTTCCATGGAGACAAAGCTGAGGCCACGTGTGCTCTGAGGATCTGGGTACTCTGCTGCTCGCCATCTAAAAGCTTCAACATCAGTGTTCACTCCACCGTTTCCGCTAGCATTATATTGCCCTCCCTCTCTCTACCTTGGGAACTTGTTTAATTGGTGTTTTTGACGACTTTGGTTAAAGACGCCCTGGAAAACACTGGTTCCCAGTCGCAGTGTGGTCTCTCTGACAGGATGGCATCTGTTACACCACCAGACCTTTCATCAGGCCCTCTTATCTACCCTCTACTTGTCTCAGCCTTACTGAACAGACAGTTGACTTATTTAAAAAAACGACTTTTTCTAAACATTTAGCATTCTCTCAGTGGCATATACTAATGGATGCCAAGGTTAAGCCAAAAAAGTGATATATTTCATCTGTGTTTCATCATTTTCCTTACATTTGCAAGTGGCTGAATGTATCTCACGGGAGAAAGCATCCGAGCGAGCGAAACAGCGCTCCTCTGTGTCTGTATGTGTAGCCCATGTATCTGATGCTGTCTGGCCAAAAAGAGTATGACATTGTTGCCGCCCGTAGCATTTAATTCAATAGCAACGGAAGCCAGCGAGCATTTGGCTAGCTACCTAGCTAAAATCTTCCCTTTCCTAAGTAAGCCTTGGATTTAGGGATTTGGACTTGTGGTTTTACTTAATTCTCCGTACTCACCAATGATTACAATGCTGATTCTGATCCAACCATTAATTAATACAGAGGATGGAAGTTCAATATGTAGCTAGATGTAGTAGGCTAATGTTAATTAGTTGGCTCATCGTTGCCAATGAAAGGAAGTCAGGTAGCATAGTCTTGGACAACAAAAACAAAACATGTTTTCTCTATGGCGTTCCTCTACATGTAGGTGAGGCAACATGATTTTCTACACCCCCACACACACACACACACACACACACACACACACACACACACACACACACACACACACACACACACACACACACACACACACACACACACACACACACACACACACACACACACACACACACACACACACACACACACACACACACACACACACACACACACACACACACAAATCAGTACCATGGACAGCCACATGATATTTAGCTTACGTTGATTGGACTAGGCCTAAAATGGTTTGTTTTTGGTAAGTTGTCACTGTATTAGACTAAGCGCAGGCAGCTCCTGTTTTCTTTCCGACTTGGGTAACTCACCGTGGTTCTAAATCAAATGTGGGAAACATTAACTTGCTTGGCCATGCTGTAGGTCATTCAACTGTTTGTCACATGTAATGTGCTTTGTGGACTTCAGCTGTGCTTTCCGGTTATGTGATGAAACAAAGATGTGGTTCAATTTATTCTGCCATTGCGTGACTGTCGTCTTGTTGTCTCTGCCTTATATACCATTGTGGCGTATGAACGGGTTATAGAGCAAACAACATAATTATCACAACACATAGGTTGTAATATGGCTTTTTTTCCTCAGTGATTTTACCCACGCACCACCACTACTGCATTCTCTTATTTGTTTTATGTTAACCTCCCTAGTTGGTCTTATCGTGGTCTGTCAAGTGAAAGACTGATTACCCCTGCCCCTGTGAACTCATATCCCTTCAACCCAACAAACAACCAGATCTGCTTAAACCTCAAGGTTATACTTAGATTTATATATACACTGCTCAAAAAAATAAAGGGAACACTTAAACAACACAATGTAACTCCAAGCCAATCACACTTCTGTGAAATCAAACTGTTCACTTAGGAAGCAACACTGATTGACAATAAATGTCACATGCTGTTGTGCAAATGGAATAGACAAAAGGTGGAAATTATAGGCAATTAGCAAGACACCCCCAATAAAGGAGTGGTTCTGCAGGTGGTGACCACAGACCACTTCTCAGTTCCTATGCTTCCTGGCTGATGTTTTGACCTCCAGCAGGCCACAAATGTGCATGTGTCTGCTCAAACTCTTTTGTCTATTCCATTTGCACAACAGCATGTGAAATTTATTGTCAATCAGTGTTGCTTCCTAAGTGGACAGTTTGATTTCACAGAAGTGTGATTGACTTGGAGTTACATTGTGTTGTTTAAGTGTTCCCTTTATTTTTTTGAGCAGTGTATATACATTTGTAGAACGCTGAACAAAAATATGAACGCAACATGTAAAGTGTTGGTCCCATGTTTCATGAGCTGAAATAAAGATAAGATCCCAGGAATGTTCCATATGCACAAAAAGCTTATTTCGCTCCAATTTTGTGCACACATTGGTTTATGTTAGTGAGCCTTTCTCCTTTGCAAGATAATCCATCCACCTGACAGGTGTGGCATATCAAGAAACTGATTAAACAGCATGATCATTACACAGGTGCACCTTGTGCTGGGCACCATAAAAGGCCACTCTAAAATGTGCAGTTTTATCACACAACACTGCCACTGATGTATCAAGTTTTGAGGGACCGTGAAATTGGTATGCTGACTGCAGGAATGTCCATCAGAGCTGTTGCCAGAGATTTGAATTTTCATTTCTCTACCATAAGCTGCCTCCAATGTCGTTTTAGAGAATTTGGCAGTACGTACAACCGGCCTCACAACCACAGACTATGTGTATGGCGTTGTGTGGGCGAGCGGTGTGCTGACGTTAACGTTGTGAACAGAGTGCCCCATGGTGGTGGTGGTGTTATGGTATGGGCAGGCATAAGCTACGGAAAATGAACACAATTGCATTTTATCGATGGCAAATGGAGATACCGTGACGAGATCCTGAGGCCCATTGTCGTGCCATTCATCCGCCGCCATCACCTCATGTTTCAGCATGATAATCCACAGCCCCATGTCGCAAGGATCTGTACACACTTCCTGGAAGATGAAAATGTCCCAGTTTTCCCATGGCCTGCATACTCACCAGACATGTCACCCATTGAGCATGTTTGGGATGCTCTGGATTGACGGGTACGACCACGTGTTCCAGTTCGCGCCAATATCCAGCAACTTCGCACAGCCATTGAAGAGGAGTGGGAAAACATTTTACAGGCCACAATCAAGAGCCTGATCAACTATATGAGAAGGATATGTTGTGCTGCATGAGGCAAATGGTGATCACACCTGATACTGACTGGTTTTCTGATCCATGCTCCTACCTTTTTTTATGGTATCTGTGACCAGCATATCTGTATTCCCAGTCATGTGAAATCCATATATTAGGGCCTAATGAATTTAATTAAATTGACTGATTTCCTTAAATGAACTGTAACTGAGTAAAATCTTTTAAATTGTTGCATGTTGTGTTTATATTTTTGTTCAGTATGCATTTGAATTGATTTAGTTTTGTGTAACGTTGGTCATTTTACTCTGACCAATTGGTTTCATGGACACTTAAAAAGTTTGAGAGCACATCTTCCCTGGAGTCTTTGGTTTGCTTGAGAGGATACTGGCATTCTGTTTGCAGACCCAGGGAAGGGTAGGAGTATTATTGTCTGTTTTCAGTTGTTTTGGAGAACAGGGATTTCATAACCATCTGGGTCAGTCGGGAGCTGTGCACTATGTGTGACAGAATCCCTCGAGCTCTTGGAAATTCTTCTCTGGTCCCAGTCCTGTCTCTGTATATTACATTAGCTCTATTTCACTGTGTGATTCTAAGGAAAAACACTCAAGCCAGATTATCAAGCTTTGTAGTATGTGTGTGTGTTTGACAGATAGGGAGAGAGTAAAAACAAGAGAGAAGCGAGTGTGAGATCATAGATCATGTGTCTGTCAGTGATGCTTTTGTCTCGCTTTGTACTTTGTATTCTAATGTGTGTGAGATGATGTGTGTGTTACTGGTGTCTCTTTTGTATTCTAATGTAAGTGTGTGAGATGGTGTGTGTGTGTGTGTATGTGTTTGTGTAAGTGTTTGTGTAAGGCAGATGTCTGCTTTAAATTAACTACTTTCTCTTGACGCTGACAATCTCAGCGAGGGCTTTCCTCAGATTGGTCCCTTTGATATCAAATTCACTCTAGTTTGCTTTGTGTGCCTGATTTAAAGGGATACTTATGGATTTTATCTACTTCCCCAGAGTCAGATGAACTTGTGGATACCATTTTTATGTCTCCAGTATGAAGGAAGTTAGAAGTAGTTTCGCCAGACAATGCTATCTAGCGTCAGTGCAATGACTGGAAGTCTATGGTATGCTAGCAGATACCATAGACTTCCAGTCATTGCGCTAACGCTAGTTAGCAACTTCCTTCAAACTGCATGTAGAGACATAAAAATGGTATCCACGAGTTCACCTGACTCTGGGGAATTAGATTAATGGCCTCATTGTCAAAATCCCAAAATACCCCTTTAATAAACCAATAGAAAAGTCCCATAACGTTCAAACCGGCCTATTTGGCACTCCAGGCAGACTCAAGCAAACGATCAAAGTATCTGTGAACCCAAGTCTGAACCCAAGTCTGTTTTTCCTCAACATCTCTCTTCCTGTCTCTGCTTGCATTACACAACATCACTTAACTTAATTTTAGAGAAGTGTTAGAACAAAGCACTTCTGTATTTTCGTCTTTGAAAAGAACAATGAAAATGTTGAATAGGAGAGGGGGATATAAAAACAGGAGATGTTGAAGGGCGAGTGCAGTACAACAAGCAGTTTTAGAGACAGATAGTGGATAGAATCTCACAGAAAACATCTGGTCTGGTGGCAGGAATGCTGTGGGGTTCTGGGAGTGTGAAGGACCCCATTGTGGGTGTTGAGGTGGCTCTGTGGACTCACTGGGATGTAGCCTACAGCGTCTGTTTTGTCTACACACATACACAAACCCGTTCCCAGTCTCCCGCCCACACACAAACACATACAAACAAACAGGTATTGTTCTTCAACACAAGCCAGCAAGCACATACTTAAAGACGGTACTTTGGCGACTAGTAAGTATTTTTCCAACCTCCTGCTTTGGGCTGGACGTGTCCATGTGTAGTTCATACATGCATAATCTATGAGAAGAATTACTTACCTCAATTAGCTAGCCACGAAATCCCTATTTTGAAAACAATTGTTTTCTGAAAGCTGTGCGGATCCATTTTCCCTACATTTACCAGGGGGGTAGCCCCCCAGTGGGCTAGCCCCCAGCAATTTGAGTTTCAGCCAATGAGCTTCAGCACCTCACCATTTGAGTGACAACTAGCAAGACGCACTCACAGTAGAGCGAGATAGCAATGACGTGGTGCACATATCTGCACATTTGTGATGTAAGTCGCAATTTTCAGGGACCACTTTTGGCTCGTGGAGCTACTTTCAGAACTACTGTCTAAAATGTATACAAAAGCACCGGAGAATATCTTTAAACAAACTCCCACACTTTGACGTGCAGCTCTGTCCTGAGCCAGCTGTACTGGGCTGATTCAATAAGCAGAGAAGAATGTTAACAACCGCCTCAGGATTGCAGAATTCTCAAGGAGTTATTTGGTAGTAATGTTATGTTAGGGAGGCCTACAGAGAGGGACCTCAGTAGAGACAATGGGAAAATACCAAATACCCACCTATTCCTTAAATGCAGTGCCTTTGGAAAGTATTCAGCCTAGAGGTCGACCCATTATGATTTTTCAATACCGATACCAATTATTGGAGGACCAAAAAATACAGATGAATCGGTATTGACTTTTTTTGGTCCTCCAATAATCAATATATATATATATAATGACAATTACAACAATACTGAATGAACAATGAACACTTTTATTTTAACTTAATATAATACATAAATAAAATCTTTTTAGTCTCAAATAAATTATGAAACATGCTCAATTTAGTTAAAAAAATGCAAAAACACAGTTTTGGAGAAGAAAGTAAAAGTGCAATATGTGCCATGTAAAAAAGCTAACGTTTAAGTTCCTTGCTCAGAACATGAGAACATATGAAAGCTGGTGGTTCAATATTCCCAGTTATTCAATATTCCCAGTTAAGAAGTTTTCGGTTGTAGTTATTATAGGAATTATGACGCGTTGACTATTTCTCTCTATACCATTTGTATTTCATATACCTTTGACTATTGGATGTTCTAATAGGCACTTTAGTATTGCCCGCCTAATCTCAGGAGTTGATAGGCTTGAAGTCATAAACAGCGCTGTGTGTCAAGCATTGCTAAGAGCTGCTGGCAAACGCAGTAAAGTTTGAATGAATGCTTACGAGCCTGCTGCCGCCTACCACCGCTCAGTCAGACTGCTCTATCAAATATCAAATCATAGACCTAATTATAATATAATAAACACAGAAATATGAGCCTTAGGTCATTAATATGGTCAAACCCGGAAACTATAATTTCGAAAACAAAATGTTTATTCTTTCAGTGAAATACAGAACCGTTCTGTATTTTATCGAACGGGTGGCAACCTTAAGTCTAAATATTGCTGTTACATTGCACAACTTTCAATGTTATGTCATAACTATGTAAAATTCTGGCAAATTAGTTCGCAACGAGCCAGGCGGCCCAAACTGTTGCATATACCCTGACTCTGCATGCAATGAACGCAAGAGAAGTGACACAATTTTCCTAGTTAATATTGCCTGCTAACATTAATTTATTTTAACTAAATATGCAGGTAAAAAAATATATACTTCTGTTGATTGATTTTAAGAAAGACATTGATGTTTATGGTTAGGTACATTTGTGCAACGATTGTGCTTTTTTCGCGAATGCGCTTTTGTTAAATCATCCCCCGTTTGGCGAAGTAGGTTGTGATTCGATGATAAATTAACAGGCAGCGCATTGATTATATGCAATGCAGGACAAGCTAGTTAACCTAGTAATATCATCAACCATGTGTAGTTAACTAGTGATTATGTGAAGATTGATTGTTTTTTTATAAGATAAGTTTAATTCTAGCTAGCAACTTGTCTTGGCTCCTTGCAGCCACAAGGTCCTTTTGATGCTGCACTTGCATAACAGGTGGTCAGCCTGCCACGTAGTTTCCTCGTGGAATGCAATTTAACCGGCCATAATTGGCGTCCAAAAATGCCGATTACCGATTGTTATGAAAACTTGAAATCGGCCCTAATTAATCGGCCATTCCGATTAATCGGTCGACCTCTAATTCAGACCCCTTGACTTTTCCCACATTTTGTTAGGTTACAGCCTTATTCTAGAATAGATTTTTTTTAACTCATCAAATCTACTCACAATACCCACAATGACAAAGCAAAAACAGTTTTTTTGGAATATTTTATTTTTGCATTTTCCAATTAACAACATTCAAGACAAACGTGAAAAGATATTAGACAACAATAGGACAAAGTGACAGTAACAGATGAGCGTAACAAAGAAAGTAAAAATCAAACAAATTATAATTATATATACAAACAAACATACAATAAAAAAAGATTATAGTGAGACATTGGATCATATGGTCACCTGCCGTAGGCTACATATTATACATTACGTGTGAAACATTATATAAGGATAATATAGAGATTCATTCAATGTGATGTGGGGGGAGATTCTCCATATAGTCAATAAAAGGTTGCCAAATTCTGTAAAATGTGTTTAACTTATTCCTCAAGCGGTAAGTGATTTTCTCCAGTGGGATACAACTATTAACTTCTGATAGCCACATTGCAACTGGCAGGGGGGAATCCAATTTCCATTACAAGGCAATACATTTCTTGGCAATCGCTAGCAATATTTCTGTTAGCTTTATAGTATGGCTTTGCCTAAGATTGGTGTTAGTAAGGTTGCCCAGTAGACAGACCTCCGGGTCTAAAGGGAATGCAACCCCATGAATTGAGGATATGGTATCGCATACCCCCTGCCAGAAACCGTGTAGTTTTGAACACTGCCAAGTGGAATGGAGGAATGTTCCTTCATCTGAGCCACATCTAAAACATAGGGAGGAGATATCAGGGTTGAACTTGTGCAGTCTAGATGGCGTGATATAGAGCTGATGGAGGAAATTAAACTGGATCAGTCTGTATCTGGAGTTCAGTGTGGATGTAACACCATTCCTGCATAGGTCACTCCATAGACCCTCATCAAGATCAATACCCAGATCTTTTTCCCATCTAAGTCGGGGTTTATCTAGTCCAGGCAGTGTTAGTCCTGACATAAGAGCATCGTAAACACGGGAAATGGTCTTGAACAGTGGTTGGTCTGCGTGGCAGAGTTGTTCAATAGGTGACATCTTAGGTAGGTTCCATTGTCCCTTGAGAGACACCCTAATAAAGTTTCGTAGTTGTAGGTAGCTAAAGAAGTCCCTGTTAGGCAAGTGGTATTTCTGTTTCAGCTGATCAAAAGACATAAGAACTCCCTCCTCGTAACAATGTTCCAGAAGAGTGATCCCCTTATCAGACCATGGTCTAAAGTTACTATTCTGGAAAAACATAGGAATCAATCTATTGTTCCATAAAGGGGTTTTAGGGGAAAGGAATCGCCCTCGTCCGAACAGCTCTTGCAGTTTGCACCATGTCAGGACAGAATGTATGATTAAAGGGTTGTCTGTGATGGTTTTTATAGATTTTCTGTCCCATTTGTAAAACAATTCTGCCCCAGTGTCATCGTTTACCTCAAGCTTTTCAATGTTCAACCATGAGGGAGAGGGACCCTTATCAAACCTCTGAGCCAGAAACCTAGACTGTGCTGCCCAGTAGTACATTCTAAAATTGGGGAGGTTTAAGCCTCCTTGACTGTAATCCAGGGTCAGTTTATCCAGGCCAACCATAGGGGTTTTGCCGTGCCAGATAAACCGTCTGGTCATCTTGTCGAGAGAGGAAAAGAATGCTGCGGGGACAGGGATAGGGAGAGATTGAAACAGATATAGAAATCTGGGCAGGACATTCATTTTAATTACATTGATTCTACCCAGTAGAGTGAGAGGTAAGTCCATCCATTTACAAAGGTCACCCTCCACCTTTTGTAACAAACTGGCCAGATTGAGTTTATAGAGGTTGTTCAGGTTACCATCCACCATTATGCCCAAATATGTGAAGCCCATAGGCGACCATCTAAAAGGAAACTTGTGCTTGATGGTATGATGGTCAAAGACAGACAACGGTAAGATTTCGCTTTTATCTAAATTGACCTTATATCCAGAGAAAGAACTATAACACTGTAGTAGGATCTGCAAGTGAGAGAGGGAGTGTTCTGGGTTTGTTAGAAATAAGATAAGGTCGTCCGCAAAGAGTGATAATTTATGGGTATGGGGGCTCACCTCAAAGCCATGTATGTCAGGGCACGTTCTAATAGCCTCAGCCAACGGTTCGATGGCGAGGGCAAAGAGGTGGGGGCTAATTGGGCAACCTTGTCTGTTCCCCCTATAGAGAGGGAAAGAGGAGGAAGTAATCCCATTGGTAGCAATCCTAGCTTTAGGAGATTTGTAGAGTGATTTTATCAAATTTACAAACACGGTGCCTAAACCAAACTTTTCCAAGACGCGAAAGAGGTATGGCCATTCAACCCTATCAAAGGCCTTTTCAGCATCGAGGGAGACTGCGACACTAGGTATTTTGTTTTTGTTAGCAAGGTGAATTATATCAAAGAACCTTCTGAGATTATTGGAGGACAATCTATTAATTATGAAGCCAGTCTGATCTGGGTTGACCAACAGGGGAAGACATGACTCCAGTCTCTTAGATAGCATCTTGGTGACCAGTTTACAATCTGTGTTAAGGAGAGAGATTGGTCTATATGAGGCGCACTTTAGTGGATTTTTCCCTTTCTTGTGGATTACAGTAATCACTGCTTGAGAGAAAGACTCTGGAAAGTAGTTGTCTTCCCTGGCTTTTTTAAGTACCTCCATAAGGTAGGGGACCAACAGCTCCCTAAATTCTTTATAGAACTCTGGAGGGAAGCCGTCCTCCCCAGGAGATTTATTAGAAGGTAAGGATTTAATGGCCTCCAACAATTCAGGAACTGAGAAGTGTTCACTCAGGCGCTCGCTGTCTTCCCCTGACAGGCATGGGAGGTTGAGAGAGGAGAGAAAGGAGTCGATCTCTGATAGATCATCGCTTGATTGGGAAGTGTAGAGGTCTTCATAGTATTTCTTAAAAGTATTATTAATTTCAGTAGGGTCGAAAGATATCTCATTAGTAAGAGTTTCTATAGCATTAATTGTCCTCTTACTTTCCTCTGCTTTCAGTTGCCATGCCAATACTTTCTCCAAGCTCGTAATAACGCTGTTTTGATTTAGTGATGGCCCTCTCAGCTTGATATGTGTTCAGAATATTATATTTCAGTTTTTTATTTACCAAAAGCCTGTATAGATCTTTAGTCGGGCCTCTTTGGTAGGTTTTCTCTAGCTCTGAGATTTCAGATTCAAGGGCACTCAGTTCCGCACCGTGTTTTCTCTTCAGCCCTTTAGTATAGGAAATGATCTGTCCCCTCAGATAGGCCTTCAATGTGTCCCAAAGAATGAAACTGTCAGGAGCGGAGGGTTTGTTTGTCAAAGTGAAAATATTGATCTGCTCTTTGATGAATGCACAAAATTCAGGTTGCTTTAGGAGTGTAGAATTTAGTCTCCATCTATATGCTCCATTTACCTTGGTAGGAATGGAGATTGATAATACCAGGGGAGAATTTTTTTTTTTTTTTGGGTCACTATATCTATTTTGCCAATTTGGATTGATCCCCTCTACCACACGGAACCCCACTAACCTACCGACGGAAACGCACGAGACATCTACAAATAGACTTCCATACTATGCTATCTTGCTACCGATAGCCATCTACCCGGCCAGCTGTCTGGATCGCCGTGACCCCAACCAACCTCTACTCACTGGACCCTTATTGATCACTCGATTAAGCATGCCTCTCCTTAATGTAAATATGCCTTGTCCATTGCTGTTCTGGTTAGTGTTTATTGGCTTATTTCACTGTAGAGCCTCTAGCCCTGACCACTATACCATATCCAACCTCACAGTTCCACCACCCACATATGCGATGACATCACCTGGTTTCAATGATGTTTCTAGAGACAATATCTCTCTCATCATCACTCAATACCTAGGTTTACCTCCACTGTATTCACATCCTACCATACCTTTGTCTGTACATTATTCCTTTAAGCTATTTTATCGCCCCCAGAAACTTCCTTTTACTCTCTGCTCTAGAAGTTCTAGACGACCAATTCTCATAGCTTTTAGCCGTACCCTTATCCTACTCCTCCTCTGTTCCTCTGGTGATGTAGAGGTGAATCCAGGCCCTGCAGTACCTAGCTCCACTCCTATTCCCCAGGCGCTCTCTTTTGATGACTTCTGTAACCGTAATAGCCTTGGCTTCATGCATGTTAACATTAGAAGCCTCCTCCCTAAGTTTGTTTTGTTCACTGCTTTAGCACACTCTGCCAACCCGGATGTTTTAGCCGTGTCTGAATCCTGGCTTAGAAAGACCACCAAAAATTCTGACATTTTCATCCCCAACTACAAGATTTTCAGACAAGATAGAACGGCCAAAGGGGGCGGTGTTGCAATCTATTGCAAAGATTGCCTGCAGAGTTCTGTTTTACTATCCAGGTCTGTTCCCAAACAATTTGAACTTCTACTTTTAAAAATCCACCTCTCTAAAAACAAGTCTCTCACCGTTGCCGCCTGCTATAGACCACCCTCTGCCCCCAGCTGTGCTCTGGACACTATATGTGAACTGATTGCCCCCCATCTATCTTCAGAGCTCGTGCTGCTAGGCGACCTAAATTTTAACATGCTTAACACCCCAGCCACCCTACAATCTAAGCTTGATGCCCTCAATCTCACACAAATTATCAATGAACCTACCAGGTACCACCCCAATTCCGTAAACACGGGTACCCTCATAGATATCATCCTAACAAACTTGCCCTCCAAATACACCTCTGCTGTTTTCAACCAAGATCTCAGCGATCACTGCCTCATTGCCTGCATCCGTAATGGGTCAGCGGTCAAACGACCTCCACTCATCACTGTCAAACGCTCCCTGAAACACTTCAGCGAGCAGGCCTTTCTAATCGACCTGGCCGAGGTATCCTGGAAGGATATTGATCTCATCCCGTCAGTAGAGGATGCCTGGACATTTTTTAAAAATGCCTTCCTCACCATCTTGAATAAGCATGCCCCATTCAAGAAATTTAGAACCAGGAACAGATATAGCCCTTGGTTCTCTCCTGACCTGACTGCCCTTAACCAACAGAAAAACATCCTATGGCGTTCTGCATTAGCATCGAACAGCCCCCGTGATATGCAACTTTTCAGGGAAGCTAGAAACCAGTATACACAGGCAGTTAGAAAAGCCAAGGCTAGCTTTTTCAAGCAGAAATTTGCTTCCTGCAACACAAATTCAAAAAAGTTCTGGGACACTGTAAAGTCCATGGAGAATAAGAACACCTCCTCCCAGCTTCCAACTGCTCTGAAGATAGGAAACACTGTCACCACCGACAAATCCACTATAATTGAGAATTTCAATAAGCATTTTTCTACGGCTGGCCATGCTTTCCACCTGGCTACCCCTACCCCGGACAACAGCACTGCCCTCCCCTCTGCTACTCGCCCAAGCCTTCCCCATTTCTCTTTCTCCCAAATACAGTCAGCTGATGTTCTAAAAGAGCTGCAAAATCTGGACCCTTACAAATCAGCCGGGCTAGATAATCTGGACCCTTTCTTTCTAAAACTATCTGCTGAAATTGTTGCCACCCCTATTACTAGCCTTTTCAACCTCTCTTTCGTGTCGTCTGAGATTCCCAAAGATTGGAAAGCAGCTGCGGTTATCCCCCTCTTCAAAGGGGGGGACACTCTTGACCCTAACAGCTACAGACCTATATCTATCCTACCCTGCCTTTCTAAGGTCTTCGAAAGCCAAGTCAACAAACAGATTACCGACCATTTCGAATCCCACCATACCTTCTCCGCTATGCAATCTGGTTTCAGAGCTGGTCATGGGTGCACCTCAGCCACGCTCAAGGTCATAAACGATATCTTAACCGCCATCGATAGGAAACAATACTGTGCAGCCGTATTCATTGACCTGGCCAAGGCTTTTGACTCTGTCAATCACCACATCCTCATCGGCAGACTCGACAGCCTTGGTTTCTCTAATGATTGCCTCGCCTGGTTCACCAACTACTTCTCTGATCGAGTTCAGTGTGTCAAATCGGAGGGTCTGTTGTCCGGGCCTCTGGCAGTCTCCATGGGGGTGCCACAGGGTTCAATTCTTGGACCGACTCTCTTCTCTGTATACATCAATGATGTCGCTCTTGCTGCTGGTGATTCTCTGATCCACCTCTACGCAGACGACACTATTCTGTATACTTCTGGCCCTTCTTTTGACACTGTGTTAACAACCCTCCAGGCGAGCTTCAATGCCATACAACTCTCCTTCCGTGGCCTCCAATTGCTCTTAAATACAAGTAAAACTAAATGCATGCTCTTCAACCGATCGCTGCCTGCACCTGCCCGCCTGTCCAACATCACTACTCTGGACGGCTCTGACCTAGAATATGTGGACAACTACAAATACCTAGGTGTCTGGTTAGACTGTAAACTCTCCTTCCAGACTCACATCAAACATCTCCAATCCAAAGTTAAATCTAGAATTGGCTTCCTATTCCGCAACAAAGCATCCTTCACTCATGCTGCCAAACATACCCTTGTAAAACTGACCATCCTACCAATCCTCGACTTCGGTGATGTCATTTACAAAATAGCCTCCAAAACCCTACTCAATAAATTGGATGCAGTCTATCACAGTGCCATCCGTTTTGTCACCAAAGCCCCATATACTACCCACCACTGCGACCTGTACACTCTCGTTGGCTGGCCCTCGCTTCATACTCGTCGCCAAACCCACTGGTTCCAGGTCATCTACAAGACCCTGCTAGGTAAAGTCCCCCCTTATCTCAGCTCGCTGGTCACCATAGCAACACCTACCTGTAGCACGCGCTCCAGCAGGTTTATCTCTCTGGTCACCCCCAAAACCAATTCTTCCTTTGGCCGCCTCTCCTTCCAGTTCTCTGCTGCCAATGACTGGAACGAACTACAAAAATCTCTGAAACTGGAAACACTTATCTCCCTCACTAGCTTTAAGCACCAGCTGTCAGAGCAGCTCATAGATTACTGCACCTGTACATAGCCCATCTATAATTTAGCCCAAACAACTACCTCTTTACCTACTGTATTTATTTATTTATTTTGCTCCTTTGCACCCCATTATTTCTGTCTCTACTTTGCGCTTTCTTCTACTGCAAACCAACCATTCCAGTGTTTTAAGTTTTATTTTACTTGCTGTGTTGTATTTACTTCGCCACCATGGCCTTTTTATATTTTTATTTATTTATACATATATTTGTTTGCCTTCACCTCCCTTATCTCACCTCACTTGCTCACATTGTATATAGACTTATTTTTTTTTTCACTGTATCATTGACTATATGTTTGTTTTACTCCATGTGTAACTATGTGTTGTTGTATGTGTCGAACTGCTTTGCTTTATCTTGGCCAGGTCGCAATTGTAAATGAGAACGTGTTCTCAATTTGCCTACCTGGTTAAATAAAGGTTAAATAAAAATAAAAAAACGACATCTAACACTCTATGAAACAGTTGTGTCGATATTAAAAAGTTATCTATGCGTGTGTGTGTCTTGTGTGGGTGTGAATAAAAAGAGTAGTCCCTATCCTGTGGGTGCAACTGTCTCCAGATGTCTAGTAAATTGAGATCTTTCATGAATGACATGGTGAGCTTGCTGGCTTTGGTAAGAAGTGAGGGTTTATCAGAGGACCTATCAAGAACTGTATCTAAACAAAAATTAAAATCTCCTCCAACCAGTAACCATCCTGGTGGTGCTTGAGCAACCTGAAGGAAGACATTCTGAATAAACATATGGTCATCGAAGTTAGGAGCATAGATATTCAATAGGGTCCAAGACTCTGAAAACATATGCCCCTGCACCAAAACAAACCTGCCAGAGGGATCAGAGATGGTGTTGTTGACGCAGAAGGGGATGTGTCTACTTATCAAAATTGCAGTTCCTCTTGCTTTGGAGTTAAAAGAGGACGCAAAAACTTGTCCTACCCATTCCCTCTTCAATTTCTTGTGTTCACTGGCTGTGAGATGTGTTTCTTGTAAAAACACAATGTCATCCTTTAATTTCTTAAGGTATGTATAGACTCTCTTCCTTTTAATCGGGCTGTTAAGACCTTTTACGTTGAATGTGACATATTTTAGTGGATTAAGCATAGTTGGGTTTCAAATATGTAACTGAATGGAAATCTATCATATGTAGATAGTTAGGAAATGTTTCAACTTTGGTTTGAACACAGAAGTGACCTATGTGTCTCTTTAGGAAGGAAACAATAAACATAGAAAAAAGGGGGAAAAAATAAAGAATCCCACCCACCCCGATTGTTAGACTAAAACCACAATCCTAACAATCAAACATGAATACACTTGTAGAGATACGTTGCTGCTCGCTTTCCATCTTGCTCTTACTAGCTAAACCTTGGCGTAAACTAAAACCTGCGAGCTCTCTAAATTGAAAACAAACGTTGTGAATAGACATTTATGGCTGAATATTTACTGCCCACGGTAAGGGCTGCTTGAGTCTCTTTTCGGAAGATTAACATAAATGAGGGGGAAAGCAGTGGGCCTAAACCCACTTATTTGCTTCGCCCAGTGATATGGACTAAACCAAAATATACTCTCCTGTAAATGTAATAGAACTCACCCCGGAAAGATACGGTTAGTTGAAAATGTACAAATCAATTATAGCGACCGGAGGATATCAGCGGTTCAGTCCGGATAAGAGAAAACAAACAAACTGCATCTTATCCCCCAAAGAGACCGTCCTGGCTCAGACGTTGCTCAGTTCTTTGAGAAAGGTGTACACTTCTCCCGGTGTGTTGAAGAGATGGCTTCGGCCTTTGTACTGAACTTTCATCCGCGCAGGGTGGATGAGGTAGCCGATGATGTTCTTCTCCTTCAGTGCTTTGGCGGCAGGTCTGAACTGCTTGCGACGTCTTGCGAGATCCGCGCTCATATCCGGGAAAAGGCTGACCCTCTTGCCATCAATGGTTATGTCCCCTTTGGCTCTTGCGAGTTGCAGTACCTTCTCTCTGTCTTGGAAACGGAGGAACCTGATCAGGACGGCCCGTGGGGGCTCATCTGGCCGGGGTTTCGGCGCTGATGTTCTGTGGGCGCGTTTGATTTCCAGTGGCTTGGTGAAGTTGATTGTGCCTAGGACATCCGGGATCCATTGAGTGAAGAAACGGACCGGGTCACGGCCCTCGCTGTCCTCTTTCAATCCCACCACACGGATATTACTACGTCTGCTCTGGTTCTCCATCTGATCTACCTTGTTTTTGAGGTAGGCATTGTCCTTTTGCAGTTGTATCAAGACCTGGTCATGTCGAGCGATGGTGTCTTCAACTGTGCTAATGCGCAACTCTGCCTCAGTCGTTCTCAAAAGGAGATCATTCATGGAGGATTTCAGGTCGTCAATGGAAGAATGGAGTTCAGCCGTTCTCTTATCGATTTTCATAGAAAGACCTTTGTTACCGTCCTGAATTTCCCGGAGGAGAGTAGCCAGCATGTCGGCAGGCTCGCAAGGGGCCGAGAGCAACAGTCTGGAACTGTCGTTTGAGTTATGAGGGCTAATGCTAATCTTGCTAGCGTTATCGTTATCTTGGGAATCAACGACGTTTTGGTCGTTCTTCTTGCCTCTCGGTCGGCGGTCCATGGCTCTTTGGGAAGGTAAGTACTTGACAATTTATCAGCCGATGTTAGAATATTGTTTCAACGTTGTTATTTAGGTAATAATAGAATAACTTTGAAGAGCTCGGTTTGTCAACGTCTGCTCAGCTCCGCGGCATCACGTGCTCTCGCAAAAACAGTTTTTAGAAATGTTTGCTAATTTATAAAAAATGAAAAAAAATGAAATATCACATATACAGTGGGGAGAACAAGTATTTGATACACTGCCGATTTTGCAGGTTTTCCTACTTACAAAGCATGTAGAGGTCTGTCATTTTTATCATAGGTACACTTCAACTGTGAGAGACGGAATCTAAAACAAAAATACAGAAAATCACATTGTATGATTTTTAAGTAATTAATTTGCATTTTATTGCATGACATAAGTATTTGATACATCAGAAAAGCAGAACTTAATATTTGGTACAGAAACCTTTGTTTGCAATTACAGAGATCCTACGTTTCCTGTAGTTCTTGACCAGGTTTGTACACACTGCAGCAGGGATTTTGGCCCACTCCTCCATACAGACCTTCTCCAGATCCTTCAGGTTTCGGGGCTGTCGCTGGGCAATACGGACTTTCAGCTCCCTCCAAAGATTTTCTATTGGGTTCAGATCTGGAGACTGGCTAGGCCACTCCAGGACCATGAGATGCTTCTTACGGAGCCACTCCTTAGTTGCCCTGGCTGTGTGTTTCGGGTCGTTGTCATGCTGGAAGACCCAGCTACGACCCATCTTCAATGCTCTTACTGAGGGAAGGAGGTTGTTGGCCAAGATCTCGCGATACATGGCCCCATCCATCCTCCCCTCAATACGGTGCAGTCGTCCTGTCCCCTTTGCAGAAAAGCATCCCCAAAGAATGATGTTTCCACCTCCATGCTTCACGGTTGGGATGGTGTTCTTGGGGTTGTACTCATCCTTCTTCTTCTTACAAACACGGCGAGTGGAGTTTAGACCAAAAAGCTCTATTTTTGTCTCATCAGACCACATGACCTTCTCCCATTCCTCCTCTGGATCATCCAGATGGTCATTGGCAAACTTCAGACGGGCCTGGACATGCGCTGGCTTGAGCAGGGGGACCTTGTGTACACTGCAGGATTTTAATCCATGACGGCGTAGTGTGTTACTAATGGTTTTCTTTGAGACTGTGGTCCCAGCTCTCTTCAGGTCATTGACCAGGTCCTGCCGGGTAGTTCTGGGCTGATCCCTCACCTTCCTCATGATCATTGATGCCCCACGAGGTGAGATCTTGCATGGAGCCCCAGACCGAGGGTGATTGACCGTCATCTTCAACTTCTTCCATTTTCTAATAATTGCGCCAACAGTTGTTGCCTTCTCCCCAAGCTGCTTGCCTATTGTCCTGTAGCCCATCCCAGCCTTGTGCAGGTCTACAATTGTATCCCTGATGTACTTACACAGCTCTCTGGTCTTGGCCATTGTGGAGAGGTTGGAGTCTGTTTGATTGAGTGTGTGGACAGGTGTCTTTTATACAGGTAACGAGTTCAAACAGGTGCAGTTAATACAGGTAATGAGTGGAGAACAGGAGGGCTTCTTAAAGAAATACTAACAGGTCTGTGAGAGCCGGAATTCTTACTGGTTGGTAGGTGATCAAATACTTATGTCATGCAATAAAATGCTAATGAATTACTTAAAAATCATACAATGTGATTTTCTGGATTTTTGTTTTAGATTCCGTCTCTCACATTTGAAGTGTACCTATGATAAAAATTACAGACCTCTACATGCTTTGTAAGTAGGAAAACCTGCAAAATCGGCAGTGTATCAAATACTTGTTCTCCCCACTGTACATAAGTACATACAGTAAGTATCAGTACTTTGTTGAAACACCTTTGGCAGCAGCGAATACAGCCTTAAGTCTTCTTGGGTATGACGCTACAAGCTTTGCACACTGTATTAAGGGAGTTTCTCCGTTCCAGTCATTATTATGAGCCGTCCTCCCCTCAGCAGCCTCCTGTGTTGTCAGTCCTCAGTATGGTATGTGAGTTAGCCTAGATTTGGAATGCATCCAGGCAAAAGTGCACAGTGTTTTTATGAGAAGTGTTCCCAACACAAGTACCTGAACATCACAGTCCGTTCCCAAAACTCCACTTCTCCAGCTGGACTTGTGCCCTTCACTCTTTCTCATCTTATCTCTTTCTCTTCTCATCTCCTCTGTTCTCCTCCCTGATACACAAACCAGCTGTGCGTCTCCATTCAGTAAACAGTCTGGGATAGAGAGGGAGAGAGAGAGAGGGAGATGTACAGAGGAGGGGGGAATGCAGCTGCTGGACGTGTCCTACTGCTTCACACGCACGCATTTGCACACGCACACGCACACGCGCACACACACACACACACACACACACACACACACACACACACACACACACACACACACACACACACACACACACACACACACACACACACACACACACACACACACACACACACACACACACACACACACACACACACACACACACACACATGACCCACCCCCCACCTACCCTCTGTCTGGGCCGAGAGGAGACTGGAAAGGAGAGGAGAGAAAGAGCCAGGATGTTCCTGTCAGTGTCTCCCTGTTGGGTTTAGGAAAGCTGATCTACGGATGTTTGCTCTTGACCCCCTGGCCTCTCTCTCTCTCTCTCTCTCTCTCTCTCTCTCTCTCTCTCTCTCTCTCTCTCTCTCTCTCTCGCTCTCTCGCTCTCTCTCTCTCTGCCACTCGCTCTCTCTCTTTCTCTCTCTGCCTCTCTCTCTCTCTCTCTCTCTGCCTCTCTCTCTCTGCCTCTCTCGCTCTCTCTTTCTGCCTCTCTCTCTCTTTGTCCCTCTCTTTCTCTGTACCACCACCTCTTTTCTCCCTCTTTCGGTCCTTCTCACCTCTCGCTGGTCTCTACTATGTGTTAGTCACTCATAATGTGCTGTGTTCATGTGATGAGTTAGGTCTTTTTCTGGTGATTCAACAAGAAGAAATGACAAAGATTATTTCACAAATAATAATCTGCACAAACATTCTGTACTCTCTTGGCAGTCATGGTTCAGCTTTGGCTTTTGTAAAGTGTGTGTGTGTAGTCGACGTGCGTGCATGTGTGTGTGTGTGTGTGTGTGTGCGTGCGTGTGCATGTACGAGAGACCGGGTGAAAGATACTGAGTAAAAACAAGAAAAAAATGGAGATGGAGAGAGGAAAAGAGAGAGGAGACAGTCTAGAGAGAGTGTGTGAGAGAGACAGAGCGAGAGAGAGTATCCTCCATAATCCCAGTGCTGGTAATTGTGGCCACATGTTTATCCACACAAGCTAATGTTTAACCATGTTCTCTCTCTCTCTCTCTCTGAATGTCTGTCTCACAGCACATCTCTCTGCAGGCCTAACCAACTACAGCAAAGTCATGTGTCTTTAGCTAGCAGGAATCATATGTGTATTCAGAACCTATCAGGCCCTAACCTAACCACTGATAGAGGGTCAGATATTATTTGAACCCCCTAAAGGTTAAGGTTAGAATTGGACTGAGGGCAATGTGATCTTAGATCTGAGTGCCTCTCCCCCCATCTATGGCTTGTCCCACCTGACTCCCCTACCTTGTACAATGCAACCTCTGACTTTCCTACTCTACTATTCTGTACCCCTCGTCAGTCACCCACATGGCTGCTGCCACACTATCGCTCCACATCTCCCTCCTCTCTTCACAGTCCCCTCTTCATATCCATGCTTTAACTCTGTTATAGCCACCAACCCACTGTTCCTGCGCCTCACAGCCTGCCAGTCTGCCTCTCTCTGTCTGTGAGTCTGCTCTGTCTGCATGCCTATCCTTGTGTCAGTCCGTCTGTCTGTATGTGAGTGATCCACTCTGACTCTCTGGCATTCCTCTGCCTCGGGCCCTCAAGGCTTTGGCTTTCCCTGGTCTTTTTTTCTGGTCAATGTGTTCAGAATGTTCAGATGGAACCAATATGCTGCCTTCATCAGGATCAGCGCTTGGCACTGTTAGCAATTAGCTATGGAGGGAAGGCCGGAGGAGGGATGGGAGTCTGGGCTGGGGGAAACACATGGGGAGAAATGAGAGGAATCTGTGGAAATTGTGGAGCTATGTAGAGCCCAGGCTGCATGATTTAGGCCCCCTGGCCACCAGTCAGACTGCGAGGCTGCAGCACACAAACGGGGACTGAGATGAGTTATCATCAGCTCGTCAAAGATGACACACACACACACACACACACACACACACACACACACACACACACACACACACACACACACACACACACACACACACACACACACACACACACACACACACACACACACACACACTATACGGCATGCACACACTATACGGCACACACGCTATATGCATGCACAAACACACACACACACACACACACAGATCATCATATCATTACACTTGAGGAGGTGTCAATCCCTCTAGCAGACAGACTGACAAGCCCGTGCCCCTTGTCTCTGACACCCCCGCTGGGTCGTCACTGAGACACACAGAGAGAGGATTGAGTTGTAAGTCTGTGTGTGTATTTGTGTAAAAAGGTAGAGAATGCAGACACTGTCTGGCTGTCCATCCGTTCAGCTTGGGTGGAATCCAGACTGTCATACCTTCACACAGACTTTGTACCATTCCGGGATATTCGGTAATAATGGCATTGAACACAAGGGCCACTATTTTCAAACCCCCCTGAGCCTCTGTAATCCAGAGGTTAGCAATGCTAACAAGAACATGTAAAATCCCACAGAGAATGCTAACTAAATGCTAACAAGCGCATTGCGAACATTTTATACAGTCTCTGACTTAAACTATTTGCAGGACAGACGTGCCAGCTCATAAAGTTATACAAGTAACTGAAAAATGCTACTCACAGTTTGCTGCACGCACAAAACTAATATTAGACAGCAAGGCTCTTGATCCAGGAGGTAATTATCTGCTGTTACTAAGCAAAGCTTGATTTTGGAAGAAGCTAACCACCTAGATATAGTAGCTACTAAATTAGTAAACCAAATGCACAACTGCAGAGCATTTAGCACATTTTAGACATTTCATTTAATAGTTATAAGATATCTAGCAGGCAAACATTTATTTGTGAATTCCATACTTTAACAACATCAGCTGTCCCGTGCTGCACAACAGCAAATGACTCACAATCCGGTCTCTTGTCTCTTGTCATTGTGCGCTTGTAAACAAACCCCACGTGACTGGGGACTACCGGTAAACATCATAATGAAAGATTATTTGTCAGGTGAAATGAAGAACGCAATCTTCTTTATCTCCTAATTTATTGTGCAAATTGACTGCAGGTTTTTAAAAGTAGCTACAAATATTCAAAAGTATAAAAAAACTAAAATAGTATTGAC
This sequence comes from Salvelinus alpinus, assembly GCF_045679555.1. Classification (NCBI taxonomy): domain Eukaryota; kingdom Metazoa; phylum Chordata; class Actinopteri; order Salmoniformes; family Salmonidae; genus Salvelinus; species Salvelinus alpinus. The sequence continues at coordinate 14,287,594 of NC_092106.1, forward strand.
AGGCTTGAAAAACCATCCCGTGGCTATTTCCAAATACCCCGGTATACAGTATATATGGTATACCGCCCATGCCTACCGTCTGTCTGTCTGTCTGGCTTTCTTTCTGTCTGCCTATGGGGTCTATGAGGAGTTTCCGAGCCTCTCTCCTGAGAAGGAGTACATCAGGGTAGATAACTCACTGTCTGTATGATTAATAGATTATACCCATGTGAAACCCCTACCCACCTGCTTTCTGGTGTTTGCCTGTGAGATTCTTTTGAGCACTGACGTGTGTTGATGCGTGTGTTTATGTTGTATGTGAGTGTGTGTGTGTGCATACGGGTGCATTCGTGTGTGTATCCAAGTGTACAGGAAGGTATCAGACCCACCTTCAGATGGGCTGGGCTTTCACAAACAAACACACACACACACACACACACACCCACACACACACACACACACACACACACACCCACACACACACACACACACACACACACACACACACACACACACACACACACACACACACACACACACACACACACACACACACACACACACACACACACACACACACACACACACACACACACACACACACACACACACACAAATAAAATAAAATGTATTTATATAGCCCTTCGTACATCAGCTGATATCTCAAAGTGCTGTACAGAAACCCAGCCTAAAACCCCAACCAGCAAGCAAGTGTAGAAGCACGGTGGCTAGGAAAAACTCCCTAGAAAGGCCAAAACCTAGGAAGAAACCTTGAGAGGAACCAGGCTATGAGGGGTGGCCAGTCCTCTTCTGGCTGTGCCGGGTGGAGATTATAACAGAACATGGCCAAGATGTTCAAATGTTCATAAATGACCAGCATGGTCAAATAATAATAATCACAGTAGTTGTCGAGGGTGCAGCAAGTCAGCACCTCAGGAGTAAATGTCAGTTGGCTTTTCATAGCCGATCATTAAGAGTATCTCTACCGCTCCTGCGGTCTCTAGAGAGTTGAAAACAGCAGGTCTGTGACAGGTAGCACGTCCGGTGAACAGGTCAGGGTTCAAGAACAGTTGAAACTGGAGCAGCAGCACGGCCAGGTGAACTGGGGACAGCAAGGAGTCATCATGCCAGGTCGTCCTGAGGCATGGTCCTAGGGCTCAGGTCCTCCGAGAGAGAGAAAGAAAGAGAGAAAGAGAGAATTAGAGAGAGCATACTTAAATTCACACAGGACACCGGATAAGACAGGGGAAGTACTCCAGATATAACAAACTGACCCTAGCCCCCCGACACATAAACTACTGCAGCATAAATACTGGAGGCAGGTGTGTGTGTGTGTGTGTGTGTGTGTGTGTGTGTGTGTGTGTGTGTGTGTGTGTGTGTGTGTGTGTGTGTGTGTGTGTGTGTGTGTGTGTGTGTGTGTGTGTGTGTGTGTGTGTGTGTGTGTGTGTGTGTGTGTGTGTGTGTGTGTGTGTGTGTGTGTGTGGTCAGGAGACACTGTGGCTCCATCCGATGATACCTCCGGACAGGGCCAAACAGGAAGGATATAACCACACCCACTTTGCCAAAGCACAGCCCCCACACCACTAGAGGGATACCTTCAACCACCAACTTACCATTCTGAGAGAAGGCAGAGTATAGCCCACAAAGATCTCCGCCACGGCACAACCAAAGGGGGGGCGCCAACCCAGACAGGAAGATCACGTCAGTGACTCAACCCACTCAAGTGACGCACCCCTCCTAGGGACGGCATGAAAGAGCACCAGTAAGCCAGTGACTCAGCCCCTGTAATAGAGTTAGAGGCAGAGAATCCCAGTGGAGAGAGGGGAACCGGCCAGGCAGAGACAGCAAGGGCGGTTCGTTGCTCCAGAGCCTTTCCGTTCACCTTCACACTCCTGGGCCAGACTACACTCAATCATATGACCCACTGAAGAGATAAGTCTTCAGTAAAGACTTAAAGGTTGAGACCGAGTCTGCGTCTCTCACATGGGTAGGCAGACCATTCCATAAAAATGGAGATCTATAGGAGAAAGCCCTGCCTCCAGCTGTTTGCTTAGAAATTCTAGGGACAATTAGGAGGCCTGCGTCTTGTGACCGTAGCGTACGTGTAGGTATGTACGGCAGGGCCAACTCGGAAAGATAGGTAGGAGCAAGCCCATGTAACGCTTTGTAGGTTAACAGTATAATCTTGAAATCAGCACTTTCCTTAACAGAAATCCAGTATAGGGAGGGTAGCACTGGAGTAATATGATCACATTTTTTGGTTCTAGTCAGGATTCTAGCAGCCGTATTTAGCACTAACTGAAGTGTATTTAGTGCTTTATCCGGGTAGCCGGAAAGTAGAGCATTGCAGTAGTCTAACCTAGAAGTAACAAAAGCATGGATGAATTTTTCTGCATCATTTTTGTAATCACAGAACATTTCTGATTTTTGCAATGTTACGTAGATGGAAAAAAGCTGTCCTTGAAACAGTCTTGATATGTTCATCAAAAGAGAGATCAGGGTCCAGAGTAATGCCGAGGTCCTTCACAGTTTTATTTGAGACGACTTTACAACCATCAAGATTAATTGTCAGATTCAGCAGAAGATCTCTTTGTTTCTTGGGACCTAGAACAAGCATTCTGTTTTGTCCGAGTTTAAAAGTAGAACATTTTCAGCCATCCACTTCCTTATGTCTGAAACACAGGCTTCTAGCGAGGGCAATTTTGGGGCTTCACCATGTTTCATTGAAATGTACAGCTGCGTGTCATCCGCATAGCAGTGAAAGTTGACATTATGTTTTCGAATGACATCCCCAAGAGGTAAAATATATAGTGAAAACAATAGTGGTCCTAAAACGGAACCTTGAGGAACACCGAAATGTACAGTTGATTTGTTAGAGGACAAACCATTCACAGAGACAAACTGATATCTTTCCGACAGATAAGATCTAAACCAGGCCAGAACTTGTCCGTGTAGACCAATTTGGGTTTCCAATCTCTCCAAAAGAATGTGATGATCGATGGTATCAAAGGCAGCACTAAGGTCTAGTAGCACGAGGACAGATGCAGAGCCTCGGTCTGACGCCATTAAAAGGTAATTTACCACCTTCACAAGTGCAGTCTCAGTGCTATGATGGGGTCTAAAACCAGACTGAAGCATTTCGTATACATTGTTTGTCTTCAGGAAGGCAGTGAGTTGCGGCGCAACAGCTTTTTCTAAAATCTTTGAGAGGAATGGAAGATTCGATATAGGCCGATAGTTTTTTATATTTTCTGGGTCAAGGTTTGGCTTTTTCAAGAGAGGCTTTATTACTGCCACTTTTAGTGAGTTTGGTACACATCCGGTGGATAGAGAGACGTTTATTATGTTCAAGGAGGGCCAAGCACATGAAGCAGCTCTTTAAGTAGTTTAGTTGGAATAGGGTCCAGTATGGAGGTTTAGAGGCCATGATTATTTTCATCATTGTGTCAAGAGATATAGTACTAAAACACTTAAGTGTCTCTCTTGATCCTAGGTCCTGGCAGAGTTGTGCAGACTCAGGACAGCTGAGCTTTTGAGGAATACGCAGGTTTAAAGAGGAGTCCGTAATTTGCTTTCTAATGATCATGATCTTTTCCTCAAAGAAGTTAATGAATTTATTACTGCTGAAGTGAAAGCCATCCTCACTTGGGGAATGCTGCTTTTTAGTTAGCTTTGCGACAGTATCAAAAAGAAAACACACACACACACACACACACACACACACACACACACACACACACACACACACACACACACACACACACACACACACACACACACACACACACACACACACACACACACACACACACACACACACACACACACACTGCTCTAACATTCCAGTTTCCCAGATGAGGAGGACTGTCACCCCCTCATTATTTCATCGCTGTAAATCATCAGAGGAGGAAAGGAAAGGAAGCATTTCCTCCTGTTTTCAAACGTTTATACCAGACATGAACACAGACTGCTGTAAAGTTGTCATGGTGAGGTCACAAATGCACAGTGAGATTCTGTTCAGGAGTCAGTTTAAAATGACCTTTGTCCCTGACTGAAACATACACACACACACTCCATGCTGATACTATAGCTCTGGGACAAACCCAACTGTACAAACTTCACATACAATACGTACCTGTGACTGTTCTTATTTTAGCCTGGGTCTAGTCTATTGCTGCAGACAACTTGTCATTCTCTGGTATGACCGCAACAAGGAAGTAGCCTTGAGCAGAAACAGACTGGCACCCAGGCTAATTTAATCTATATAAGATTATCAATCCCCCGTTCCTCAATTCCTGTGTATAGTTGTCCCACTCTACAGAGTCTCTAAGGGTGTTTTCACACTTGGATCCTTTCAGGCAATTTTTCTTTGTTGCGAACACTCCAAAGGAGTGAATGTGAAGAGGACTCGGTCCACAAAATAGTTGAAGTGAACTGGCAAAATAGTTGAGTCCTCTGTCATGCTATCCAGGTCTGTGCCCAAACAGTTCGAGCTTCTCCTTTTAAAAATCCACCTTTCCAGAAATAAGTCTCTCACTGTTGCCCCCCTCAGTCCCCAGCTGTGCCCTGGACACCATATGTGAATTAATTGCCCCCCATTTATCTTCAGAGTTTGTACTGTTAGGTGACCTAAACTGGGATATGCTTAACCTACAATCTAAGCTAGATGCCCTCAATGTCACACACATTATCAAGGAACCTACCAGGTACAACCCTAAATCCGTAAACACGGGCACCCTCATATAAATCATCCTGACCAACCTGCACTCTAAATACACCTCTGCTGTCTTCAACCAGGATCTCAGCGATCACTGCCTCATTGCCTGCGTCCGTAATGGGTCCGCAGTCAAACAACCCCTAAAACACTTCAGCGAGCAGGCCTTTCTAATCGACCTGGCCGGGTAGCCTGGAAGGATATTAACCTCATCCCGTCAGTAGAGGATGCCTGGTTATTCTTTAAAAGTGCTTTCCTCACCATCTTAAATAAGCATGCCCCATTCAAAAAATGTAGAACTAAGAACAGATATAGCCCTTGGTTCACTCCAGACTTGATTGCCCTTGACCAGCACAGAAACATCCTATGGCGTACTACATTAGCATCGAATAGCCCCTGCAATATGCAACTTTTCAGGGAAGTTAGGAACCTATTATCCTTTGCTATTTTCTCTCCCATTTTCCTTTCTCTTTCTTTTCCCCTCTTTATCATCCTATCCCTCTCTCCCCTCCCTCTCTCCCTCTTTCTCTCTGTCCTCCAGATTCTATGATCCTGTTGGGTTCTATAGAGCGCTCTCAGCTCCAATACCAGGTACTTTGAGATAATGCTAAATGTCAAACATTAAGTTATATATTTTTTCCAGAATCTAGAGATATTACATATTTTATAGCACACTATAAGGAGAATAATGAAACGACGACATTGTCTGTATCATGTACAGTTCAGTTAGGAAAGCAAAGGCTAGCTTTTTCAAACAGAAATTTGCATCCTTGTAGCACAAACTCCAAAAAGTTCTGGGACACTGTAAAGTCCATGGAGAATAAGGTCACCTCCTCCCAGCTGCCCACTGCACTGAGGCTAGAAAACACTGTCACCACCGATAAATCTACGATAATCGAGAATTTCAATAAGCATTTTTCTACGGCTGGCCATGCTTTACACCTGGCTACCCCTAACCCGGTCAACAGCTCTGCACCTCCCACAGCAACTTGCCCAAGCCTCCCCCATTTCTCCTTCACCCATATCCAGATAGCTGATGTTCTAAAAGAGCTGCAAAATCTGGACCCCTACAAATCGGCTGGGCTAGACAATCTGGACCCTCTCTTTCTAAAATGATCTGCCACAATTGTTTCAACCCCTATTACTAGCCTGTTCAACCTCTCTTTCATATCGTCTGAGATCCCTAAAGTTTGGAAAGCTGCCGCGGTCATCCCCCTCTTCACAAGGGGAGACACTCTTGATTCAAACTGTTACAGACCTATATCTATAATACCCTGCCTTTCTAAAGTCTTCGAAAGCCAAGTTAACAAACAGATCACCGACCATTTCGAATCCCACCGTTCCTTCTCCGCTATGCAATCTGGTTTCTGAGCGGGTCATGGGTGCACCTCAGCCACGCTCAAGGTCCTAAACGATATCATGACCGCCATCGATAAAATACAATACAATGCAGCCATCTTCATCGACCTGGCCAAGGCTTTCGACTCTGTCAATCACCACATTCTTATCGGCAGACTCAACAGCCTTGGTTTCTCAAATGACTGCCTCGCCTGGTTCACCAACTACTTCTCAGATAGAGTTCAGTGTGTCAAATCGGAGGGCCTGTTGTCCGGACCTTTGGCAGTCTCTATGGGGGTGCCACAGGGTTTAATTCTCGGGCCGACTGTTTTCTCTGTATACATCAATGATGTCGCTCTTGCTGCTCGTGATTCTCTGCTCCACCTCTACGCAGACGACACCATTCTGTATACTTTTGGCCCTTCTTTGGACACTGTGTTAACAAACCTCCAGATGAGCTTCAAAGCCATACAACACTCCTTCCGTAGCCTCCAACTGCTCTTTTATTTATTTATTTTTTATTTATTTTTTATTAAGATTTTTTTTATTTTTTTTATTTATTATTATTTATTTTTTTCTTCTAGGGGTGGATCAGCTTAATATTGCGGAAAGAATGTTGCTTCCAATGTAAATGTCTGCATCATTTCCAATCCCCCATATTTTTTGGGGTAAATATATATATCCATACACGCATGCATACATATACACATATATACATACACATACCTATATAGACATACATACTTTTTTAAAGAATATACCTTTATTATTATTCCCCGCAACCCTACCACCGCTCCCCCAATTGGAGTAAACTAATAAACACTTCTGCTTTTACCTTCAATTTATACATCTTATACCTATTTTACAGACACAGTCTACTTTATAATAGTTCTCTCTTGTTTGTTCTTAGTCCTTCCTCTATTTCTGTTGTCCATCCAATTTTATTTCCACTTGTAACTGTGCTATTTCACAAAAGCTCCGCACCTATACACATTTCACAGATCCCGTATGCCCTACATTGTTTATCTTGTTATTAGTCCCACCCTTCAGTTCCACTCAACCCTTCCCATCTATTTTCCAATAATCATCCATTTCGGATTTTTATTTGACATATATTTTTCAACTGTGCTGTGATGCTTCACAAAAGATTTGAACCTTCCTATTCTCATAGCTTCTACAGATTGTAAATTAAAAATAAACATTTTTGCTAAAATAATTATTATATTATTGATTGATTGACTATGGCTTTTCAAATCCCCCAGTATTGCTATCTGTAGCGTTAGTTCTAGGCAAATGTTGCAATTCTTCAGCCATTCCTGGACCTGTGACCAAAAACAAGCTACATATGGACAATACCAAAATAAATGATCTAATGACTCTGCCTCCTCACAACAGAATCTGCAGAGCTGGGAAGATTGTATACCCCATATATATAACATTCTATTAGTTGCAAGAATTTTGTACAGTAATTTAAATTGAAAAATTCGAAGTTTTGAATCCGGCGTTGTTTTGCGTATCAATTCATAAACCATGTGCCATGGAATGGGTACATCGAAAATCTCTTCCCAACTATTTTGCAATTTATATGGCACAGCTGTCAGTTTTTTGGTCCTTAAATGAAATTGGTATATGTTTTTATTTATCACACTTTTCTTTAACCATTTATGTTCTTTAATACAGGGCCGACATACAAGTTCCTTACTTTTTTCCCCTTCTACTTGCCTCTTCCATTTTTGTGGTAATGCTGCAATTAATTGGTTGTAATTTTGGGTAGAGCAGACATTTCCATATGTCTGTGTTAGCTGCATGTGTGACATAACTCCACCAGTCCTATTTATGATATCATTCACAAAAATTATACCTTTTTTAAACATTTCTTCGATAAATACAGTTTTTTTTTATCAATTACTATATTTGAATTTAACCACAATATTTGTTGTACTATTTGTTCCGTCCTTTCAGGTGGATTAAACTGAAATTGCAACCAACTTTCTAAGGCTTGTTTAAAAAATAAGGATATTTTGGAGATTATTTCCTTTTCAAACAACCGAAAGTGAGCAGGTGTAATCTGAATAAAGGGAAAAAGGCCCTTCTTGAACATAGGATGAGACATTCGTACCAATTTACTAGAGAACCAGTTTGGATTTAAGTATAACTTTTGTATGACTGATGCCTTTAGTGAGAGGTCTAATGCTTTAATATTTAATAATTTCTGCCCTCCGAATTCATATTTGTTATATAAATAGGCCCTTTTAATTTTATCTGGCTTGCCGTTCCAAATAAAATGGAATATTTTTTGTTCATATAATTTAAAAAGCAGGTCACTAGGTGTAGGAAAAACCATAAGCAAATAGGTAAACTGTGACATGACTAAAGAGTTAATCAGGGTGATTTTTCCACAAATAGACAGGTATTTTCCTTTCCATGGTAGCAAGATCTTATCTATTTTTGCTAACTTTCTATAAAAATTTATTGGAGTGAGATCATTTCTTTCTTTTGGGATTTTTATACCGAGTATGTCCACATCTCCGTCAGACCATTTAATTGGTAAACTACATGGCAATATAAAATGTGTATTTTTTAGTGATCCAATACGTAATATGGTACATTTATCATAATTTGGTTTTAATCTAGAGAGGATAGCAAAGGTATCTAGATCCTCTATGAGGCCGTGGAGAGACTCTAGTTGTGGTTTTAAAAGAAAACATGAATCATCAGCGTACAATGACACCTTCGTTTTTAAGCCACGGATTTCTAATCCATTAATATTACTGTTTGATCTAATTTTAACAGCTAACATTTCGATGGCAATAATAAATAGATATGCCGATAGTGGACAACCTTGTTTTACTCCTCTAGATAGTTTAAAATTTTCTGAGATGTAGCCATTATTTACTATTTTACACCTAGGGTTACTATACATAATTTTAACCCATTTTATAAGAGATTCCCCAAAATTGAAATTTTCTAGGCATTTATATATAAACTCCAGTCGTACTTTATCAAAAGCCTTTTCAAAATCAGCTATGAAAACCAGACCTGGTGTCCCCGATATTTCATAGTGTTCTATTGTTTCCAGTACTTGCCTTATATTATCTCCAATGTATCGTCCATGTAAAAAACCTGTCTGATTAGGATGAATAATATCTGACAAAACTTTTTTTATTCTATGCGCCAAGCATTTTGCTAGGATTTTTGCATCACAACACTGAAGTGTAAGAGGTCTCCAATTTTTTAATTGGACTGGATCTTTATATATACCACTTGGGTCCTGTTTCAGTAATAACGATATCAGACCTTCTTGTTGCGTGTCTGATAATCTACCATTTATATAGGAGTGGTTAAAACAAGCTAATAATGGTCCTTTGAGTATATCAAAAAAAGTTTTGTATACTTCCACTGGTATGCCATCCATCCCTGGAGTTTTCCCATCCTTAAAGGCCCCAATTGCATCAAGCAGTTCCTCCTCTGTAATTTGGCCTTCACATGAGTCTTTCTGTACAGATGTTAATTTTACATTATTAATAGGAAAAAAATCCATACAATTAGTTTCAGTTAGTGGAGATGGAGGAGCCTGAAACGAAAACATATTCTTAAAGTACTTTACTTCCTCTTTCAAAATATCATTTGGTGAATCATGCGTGACTCCATCATTTGTAACAAGTTTTAATACATTTTTTTTGGTAGCATTTCTATATTGAAGATTGAAAAAGAATTTGGTGCATTTTTCCCCATATTCCATCCAGTTCGCTTTATTTTTATAATATATTACACTGGATCTTTCTTGAATAAGTTCCTCCATTTCTTTTTGTTTTTCCTCTAACTTATTCTGTGCCTCTATGGTACCGTTTTTATTGCTATCTAACTGTACTGTTAGTCCTTCAATTTCCTTTGTTAATATGGACTCTTTTGATCTAAATTCCCTTTGTTTTATAGATGAGTACTGAATTGCATGGCCTCTAAAGGCACACTTAAAAGTGTCCCATACAATAAGGGGATCTGCTGTACCTATGTTATGTCTGAAAAAGTCAGTTATAAAATCTTCTGTCCTAGTTCTAAACAATTTATCATCTAGTAGACTTTGATTAAATTTCCAATATCCTCGCCCACGTGGAAATTCTGTAAGAGAAATATATATGCCAATTATGTGATGATCCGACCGCATTCTGTCCCCTATCAACACTTTTTAAACTTTTGGTGCCAGAGAGAATGGTATAAGAAAGTAGTCAAGACGACTAGCTTGATTCAGCCTCCGCCATGTATATCTCACTAAATCAGGGTATTTAAGTCTCCATATATCCACTAATTCCAATATATCCATGACATTCATGATTTCCTTAAGTGCCTGAGGGTGATAGTTTGTAGTGTGATTTCCTTTCCGGTCTATAGAGGTATTTAAGACCGTATTAAAATCTCCCACTATAATAATAGAGTCTAGTGTTGCTTGTAGAGTTGATAAATTCTTATATATATTTTCAAAGAAGCTTGGATCATCATTATTCGGACCGTATAGGTTAACAAGCCATATTTGTTTATTGTCCAATAACATATTTAAAATAATCCATCTACCTTGAGGATATGTTTGGACAATTTGCACATTTGGATCAAAATTATTGTTAATTAAAACCATCACCCCTTTTGAATTTCTTTGCCCATGGGAGAAATATATTTTGCCCCCCCAGTTCTTTTTCCACAAAACTTCATCTAAAACTGTTGAATGGGTTTCCTGTAAACAATAGATATTATAATCCTTCTCTTTTAGCCAGGTAAATACTGATCGTCTTTTCTTATTATCTGCTAAGCCATTACAATTGTAACTGGCTATACTTATTTCACCACTTACCATAATGAGACACACCTTTCATTCTTTTAATCAGAATATATTTTTGTAAACGTACTATTAAAAAGTAACATAATGATTGAGTGTCTATATAGTTGTACCATGATATTTGCATTTCTACTAAGTAAACCTCCAATTGGTCCCTACTATTCCACCCGCTAAAAGGCCTCATCTCGAGATGGCTTGTCATCCCAATGCCCGGCAGACCACCCTCGACCTCCTGTATCCCATAGCCCTGAACCGACTGGGATCCATTCTTTGAAAAGAGCATACAGTGCCATTTACCGAATTGAAGTAGATCAATTGCCATATGCATTTCCATTGCCCTCACCTCGATTTGTATTATATATATCTGTGGATCATCCTCTATTGTCCCTAACATCTTTTACTTCTTCCTTCGCAACAGTTGTGGGATACACACATACACCCACACACACTCAGCCCTTACCCCCACACAACCATAAGCTCACTTTCTCAACAATTGCACCATCCCAGAGCCCAACTCAAGATGGGTCATGATTTACAAATGCACTTGCAGTTGCAGCTGCATGAGAAGGCCTGCAAGACCGCACAAAAAATGAGCAAAAATTGAGAGATTTATTTACCATTGTCACATCCTAGATAATGGAGGTCAAATGTACACCTTATTCCTGAAACACCCACAATACGGCCACCCGTCATGACCATGTCCCCACGCATCTCCATGCAGTCCGACTTTAATTTTGTGCCGCCAGGGCCACAATAATATACCCCCTCTCTGAATGTCCGAGTGTGACCCCCTCCCCATGGGTTACTGCAGCTAGTGTTGCCAGCACTGCCACTGCCTGGGTGGGGGCACCCCACCGGAATCCCCCCCGGCTAGGTACAAGGTCGTCAAGGTTCTCATTAGCAGCTTTGAGAATTTCCTTGTATATTATGCTCTCCCTTTAGGGGGCTTTGGCTTTGCAGGACCAACCCTGCCAAGCAGGCTTAGAATCTTGAGGGGGCAGTGCTGCTCTTGGTCTCTGACCTCATTTTAGCTGCATACAGACCGCTTACAGCGAGCACATAAAACAGTTAGTATCTGGGTCATTCAGGTGGGTGTCTAGGGTATAGTGCCATGGACCGTACCATTAAAATAGGATAATAAATAATTAGATATAATTTATAAAAAAAAAATTAAAAAAATGTAGTTCTCCATGATAGGACAATAAATAAATAAGACGTATAATTCATTATAAAAGTATACCCATCATCTGAACAACATTGAAAGCCCTCTCATACCCGGCTCACAGCAATACATTGGCTCTGGGATATGCAACCATTTCATTACTCACTCACTCAACTTTCCAAACATAACAAATAAAATTAAAAATAAACACAAACCATCCACACATACTGTGCCTTCTGTTTACTTAGTTTTTATCTTCACTATGTTGAATTAGTGCTTGTGTGTTCAATTAGTTATATGTGAAGATTTATAGAAAAGCTATATTTTTTATTGTATTGTTACAATCAGTAACCGGGCTTGAATTGTGTTTATTTCCCTCGTCTATGAGAACTTTGTAATTTTTAAAATAACCATGGAGTAGTCTTTGTGTCTCTGAACAACTGGTTATCAATATATAGTTTATCAACGACGAGAGCTACTCGTTTCGCTTTTAATCTATTTTCTTTGAAAATTGGATACAGAACTTTGCGCCGTTCTGCAATTTCCTTCGGAAACTGATCATTCATGCCAATTTTGGTCCCAGCAAGTCTTTTACCCAGGCTTTTAACCATTATTTTATCTTTACATGAAGCAAATTTGGCAACGATTGGGCGTTCGTACCTCTGCCCTCTCTGTCCGAAGCGGTGAACGCGTTCAAGTTGGATTTTGTTGATAACTTCGCGTGGAATCTGAAGCGCTGTAAGGAGGAACTCTCTAACTATAGATTCAGGAACTTCTCCTTCTTTTTCTTGGATACCTGTAAGTACCAAATTCTCTCTCATGGATCTAGTTTGTATGTCCAGTAAGGCTTCCTTCAGAACGGTGTTCTCCTTTTTAATTCCATTCATTTCGGTTTCAATCTTATTGACTGTCCCTTTTAGCTTGTGTGTTTCCTTCTCCAATGTCGCAGCTTTTTCATCACTCATCTCTAGGCTTGCCTTCAACTCTTTTATATCCTTACTAACTAATTCAAGTATACCCAGTTTGTCATTTATTGATTTTAACAGATCGGTTTCGACCTTTACCATTCCCGGTGGTGAGAATATTAAATCATCAGTGTCTGTAGAAGAGTCACGTTTTCGTTTTGTAATCGGTTCCCCTGTCTTACTCTCCGTCATGTTTGGTTGTTGCCTGTTTTCGTAATATTTGTCGATAAATGTCTCTAGTTTTAGGATTTGTTTTGTGTTATTGTCCAGATTGAAGGTTATCACTCACCAGATTATGTAGTGCTAATATTTTAGTCTAATTTAGCAGATATTTCGAATATTATGTTTTATCTTGAGGTGCTCTGCATAAATCCCTTCAGTCCGCCATTACCCTTACGTTACCTTTACGTCATTGCGGGGCCTCCAACTGCTCTTAATTGCAAGTAAAACTAAATGCATGCTCTTCAACTGATCGCTGCCCCCATCCCGCCCGCTCATCTAGCATCACTTCTCTGGACGGTTCTGACTTAGAATATGTGGACAACTACAAATACCTAGGTGTCTGGTTAGACTGTAAACTCTCCTTCCAGACTCACATTAAGCATCTCCAATCCAAAATTAAATCTAGAATCAGTTTCCTATTTCGCAACAAAGCCTCCTTCACTCATGTTGCCAAACATACCCTCGTAAAACTGACTATGCTACTGATCCTTGACATCCGCGATGTCATTTACAAAATATCCTCCAACACTACACTGCAAATTGAATGTAGTCTATCACAGTGCCATCCGCTTTTTATTTTTTTTACCTTTATTTAACTAGGCAAGTCAGTTAAAGAACAAATTCTTATTTTCAATGACGGCCTAGAACAGTGGGTTAACTGCCTTGTTCAGGGGCAGAACGACAGATTTGTACCTTGTCAGCTCGGGGATTCGAACTTGCAACCTTTCGGTTACTAGCCCAACGCTCTAACCACTAGGCTACCTTTGTCACCAAAGCCCCATATACTACCCACCACCACGACCTGTATGCTCTCGTTGGCTGGCCCTCGCTTCATATTCGTCGCCAAACCCACTGGCTCCAGGTCATCTATACGTCTTTGCTAGGTAAAGCCCCACCTTATCTCAGCTCACTGGTCACCATAGCAGCACCCACCCATAGCACGCGCTCCAGCAGGTATATTTCACTGGTCATCCCCAAAGCCAACTCCTCATTTGGCCGCCTTTCCTTCCAGTTCTCCGTTGCCAATGACTGGAATGAATTGGAAAAATCACTGAAGCTGGAGTCTTATATCTCCATCACTAACTTTAAGCATTAGCAGTCAGAGCAGCTTACCAATCATTGCACCTGTACACAGCCCATCTGTAAATAGCCCACCCAACTACCTCATCCCCATATTGTTATTTATTTATTTGCTCCTTTGCACCCCAGTATCTCTACTTGCACATTCATCTTCTGCACAACTATCATTCCAGTGTTTAATTGCTAAATTGTAGTTATTTCGCCACTATGGCCTATTTATTGCCTTACCTTCCAAATCTTACTACATTTGCACACACTGTATATAGATTTTTTATATTGTGTTATTGACTGTATGTTTGTTTATCCCAAGTGTAACTCTGTGTTGTTTGTGTCGCTCTGCTTTGCTTTATCTTGGCCAGGTCGCAGTTGTAAATGAGAACTTGTTCTCAACTGGCCTACCTGGTTAAATAAAGGTGAAATAAAAATAAATAAATACATTTATAAAAAGGAAAGGACATTGTGAATCCAAAGAGAACTGAGTTATTTTGCTTTTTTTTTTACCCCGGAGTTCATTTTAAAGAGGACTGGCATAGTTAAAAAAAAAATTGCATTATATGTGAAAACACCCTAATAAGGTCTCTGGAAAAAGGTGGATTGTATCTGTCTGAATGTCTTCTCCTGACTGAGCCTCCAAGACATGTAAAAGGAGACCGGTAGAATCAGGGTTTTCCCATCCTTTTAACTACAGTATGTATAATAATAATTATAGCTCTACATCCTCACTGCACTGAATCCTGCCTACCCCAACCTACCTACCTACCTACCTACCCCTTCCCCTCCCTGCCCCTTTTCCCTTCAGTTGTATTAGAGCAAACATGTTTAGTCTGTGTGATATTACAAAGACCAAAGAGAATTGCTGTCAATGAGGGGCTTTGAGGACAGAAATACTGCAGAGACCGGTGAGTGAGACTGAGGAGTGAGGGACTCTTTGTGGAGCGCCAACCTCGGAGGAAGAGAGGCGGCCTCTGTTCCCCTGTAGGAACCCCAAACACCTCCCACACCGTGTATGTGTGTGTGTGCACATGTGTGTGAGCACGTGTGTATACATGTGTGTTTGTGTGTATGCCCATGTGTGTGTGTTTATGCATACGTACGTGCATGCGTGTGGTGAGGTGTGCTCACTGGTCACCCAGTACAACCGGTAGACCAGGGGCCTCTAGAATGGTCCAGTTGTCCCTGCTGTCCCCTAGCCACTCCCAGAGCTGCCAGGGCTGCCTGACACAGAGCAGAGTACGGCCTTCCTGGCATGGGGACAGATGGGACGTTAGGTGACAGCGGGGACAGTGTGAGTGGGGATATTGTCAGAGAATTGAGTTGGACAGATAGATCTCACAGACACATAGATTGGATTTGAATGCTAAGGTAGATTTCAATTATTACTTTTTAACATACGTTATTGGCATCAAGCCTTCATCCAAATATTTGTGCAGTCTAATAGTAAGATGTCTATATATCCAGTACATAGGCCATCCACAGGACATCATTGCCAGCCCGCACTCAACTACTAAGTAGATAAAAAAATAAAGGAAAAATGAAATAATTCCCTCAAAAGACCATAACAACGAATTATTTCTTGATTTATACCGTATTTCCACTGTGAATATCCTGGTGGGTGGATGTCAGTGGATGTCAGTTGGCTGAGAACGGGGTGTCAGTGTGGTCGGTTGGCTAACCGCCTGGCCTCTGGGGGTGCTCCAGAGGTTTTCACCATGATGAATCTGCTGGAGAAGCTTCGGGGGAGAAATGTGGCGGTTGCCCCCTGATGACAACCATGCTGCCTGATGCTAAGGCTGAGGCTGCAGCAGCTGGGTCTAGTGACTAGGATTCTCTCTGTACTCTCATTTTCTCTCTCTGTCCATCTCTCTGTTTCTGTCACTCTCTCTTGCTTGCCTGTTTTCTCTTTTTTTCTGTCGTCTGTCTCCCTCTCTCTCTGTTTCGCTTGCTCTGTCTTTGTCTCGCTTACTCCATGGGTTGCTCTCTGTCCCCTTCTCTCTCTTTCACTCTCTCTTGCTTGCTTTCTTGCCCCTTCTCTCTGTCCTTCCCCTTCTCTCCAAGTCTACAGATTGGTTCAGTTGGTCATGTTGGTGGCAGACAGGACTGTGGATGTAAAGGGATTTTGGTCTGCCTTGGCTCTGGCTGTGGTTACTCTATTGGCTGGGCTCTCTGTGGTGTGATGTGGTGGGGATTAGTGTTTCCCACACCAGCTAGCCAGCCTGAAGACCGTCCTCTGTCCTCTGTTCTCCCAGGCTTCACCACTACAGGGTTTTAATAGTTTGTGGATGGAATGACTGGGACTGGGAAAAAAGTGTCTAAATGGGAAGGAAGGAGAGAGGGCGGGAGGGATGGATGGATGGAGGGATGAAGGGTGAGAGGGAGAGAGAGACTGAGAGAGAGAGGGGACAGATTTAGACCTTGTGGTCACAGACTAAACAAAACTTCCACAGGGAAGAAAAAACGTCCAGACAAAAGTCACAGAAGTTATATTTTCTCCTTTTTTCCCCGCTTGTTTCCTTCATAGTTCCTGTCTGTGTCAATCTTTCATTGATACTACTGGACGTCTGTGTGCCCCTGTCCTTGACATATTATCAGATAGCACTGTATCTTTCAGAGTAACTGTTGTGTTGTTTGTTTACAGTGTTTTGTGTCTTCACGTTTGTATCTCTTAATGATGCACCGTTTTGCCAGCTTGCTCTAGGGTCTAGAGATGTACGATGCATTCTGATGTCATATGGTATGCTTTTAAAGAAATACCCCAGCTATTTCTGAGCTTTTCCAGTTGAAAAACAATATCCCATGTACAAATGCAACAATGTTCACACACTTAAGGGAAATAAAAAAAGATGTTCTGAGCAAAATTGCAAACTTCAAGAGTTGGCCAATCAAGGGGTGGGTCTGATGTGCTTACTCTGATGTCACTGGCCTCCCCCTTGCTTGTGAGAACCATAGAGGTGCAAAAATAGAACAAAGAGGAAAGCCCCCCCGCACACACTTGTGCCATGTCATGTCATACCTGGACCACCTATGAACCTTTTGTTAAGTAAATCAGGTGATAAAGGAGGTGGAAAGGAGATTGGTCTTGAACTTTTTCCTTTTCTTCATGACCTGCTTGCTGATATTTAATACATTACACACATAGCTGAGGAAGTGAGGGAATGGAGTCAGGAGGCCACATGGAGTGAACTCTGGAGAGTATTCCCCAACCCCCTTCCATCGCTCTCCCCCCCATCCCTGTAAACATATACTGAGAGGAGAAAGTCTGCAAGTGCTTTACTCCCACCAGGCACCTCCCCTGTGTATTTTTATAAAGTCATAAAGTGCACCATGTAAAGAGAGAGAGTGAAAGCCCTTTGAATTGAATAAAGCCCTTTGAATTGAATTGAATTGAGAGAGAGAGAGCTCTCAAGTCAGCCATTGTGCCTGCTGGACCTAGGCCTGGGCTGGACCCGCTCCCACTGAGAAACTAGGCTGTGTTCAGTTCACCTTTCTCTAGCCCTCTGGTTTACACCTTTATACTCTCTCTCCTCGGCCTCCCTCCCTCAACCCTTTATACTGTACACCCTCCCTCCCTCAAGCCTTTATACTGTCCCTTCTCCCTCCCTCAACACTTTATACTGTCCCACCTCCCTCCCTCCCTCAAACCTTTATACTGTCCCCTCAACCCTCCCTCCCTCCCTCCATCCTCTGACCCCTCAACCCTTTATACTGTCTCCTCTCCCTCCCTCCCTCAACCCTTTTTACTGTCCCCTCTCCCTCCCTCCCTCAACCCTTTATGCTGTCCCTCCCTCCCTCCCTCAACTCTTTATACTGCCCTCCCTCCCTCCCTCCCTCCCTCCCTCCCTCCCTCCCTCCCTCCCTCCCTCCCTCCCTCCCTCCCTCCCTCCCTCCTTCCCTCCCTCCCTCCCTCCCTCCCTCCCTCCCTCCCTCCCTCCCTCCCTCCCTCCCTCCCTCAATCCTTTATACTGTCCCCTCTCCTCACTCCCACTCACCCACTTCCCACTTCTCTTTCTCTCTTTCTCAAGAGTAGAGTCTGTCAGTACAGTGTAGTAGCCTCTCCCAGTATGTAGTGTGTCACTACTATGGTATTCTGTAGTGTTGGCTGGCTGCTGCAGCCGTAAGAAGACTCTCAGCTCCACACAGTGTTTTCCCTCTGGGAAAATAACACACACGTCCCTCAGCATGTCAGCACAGTCACCACATACAAAAAGACAAACCTCTCATCACGTCTGGAGACTTACAAATGGTGTCCCGATAGAAAACCATTGATTTGCAACTAGTACTCGGCTGAATGATTCTGAGTGTACATATTTGTTTCTTGTTGATACATATATAATATGCCATTTAGCAGACACTTATAGTACAGTGAATGCATAAGGGTACATTGCTTATAATATGTGTGTATGTGATCCCTACAGGAATTGAACCCATGACCTTAGCATTGATAATCCTACACTTTTACCAGTTGAGCCACATAGGCAGTCATAGTTTCGTACCACTACATGCTGTCAGATGTTTAACAGCCTCTCTCTCGCTCTCTCTGCATTCTCTCCACAGGTGACGTACCTGGGTAAGGTGACCATCTCAGGGACTGAGTTCCTGTCGGGCTGCACAGAGTCGGCAGTGGTGGGCCTGTGGGACCGCAGGGCGCTGGCCCAGGAAGAGCACCTCCCTGCCAACTCCCTCCTGGAGATCCGGCCCTTCCAGGTGCGCCTGCACCACCTGGACGGACGCGGCGAGGCCTCGGTCACCATGGACACGTACCAGGTGGCGCGCATCGCCTACTGTACGGCGGACCATTGCACGAGCCCCAATGTGTTCGCCTGGATCTACCGGGAGATCAACGACGACCTGACCTTCCAGATGGACTGCCACGCCGTGGAGTGTGAGAGCAAGCTGGAGGCCAAGAAGCTGGCCCACTCCATGATGGAAGCCTTCCGCAAGACCTTCCACAGTATGCGCAGCGATGGACGCATCCACAAGAGCGGCTCCTCGGACGAGTTCGCCACTGACGACTCCGCTCCAGATGACTCCACCCCCGAGGAGGATGGCTGAGCACCAGGGTTGCCGCCCCCCTCCCCCGGTCGCAAGCCGTGAGGGGAGGTGCACAGGGGTAGCCGGGGCAGTCTTTCTACTCTCTGTCTCTCTTACTCTACTCTGGTTTAAGGAAAAAACTAAAATTGACGAACGCACAGACCGCAAACGCCGACTAAAGAATGACGAGGACGTAGTTTTAAAAAGGGAAAAATAGGAGGACAAAGGAACCACAAGAGGCGTAACATATGGGGAAGCGAAACTAAACTAGCACTGCCTCTTTGGATAAATAGGTCCTCAAACATCTGGATAGCCATTGAAGCGCATGATCTGCCCATTAGAGATTAGTGAATAATGGTTATAAGACATTCCCAATCGACGCTGCTGTCTGTCCGTCCGTCTGTCTGTCTGCAATGTGCAGAGAGACTCTGCCTCTTTACCCCGCCTCGCACCCCTTACCCACCCCTTCCCGCCCAATCAAAAGCCCAGATCACTTCCTAAGAATCCCAGATCACTGCCTCATGTTCTGACTTTAAAACAACAGCACTATGGAGTTACGAGTTATGCCTGTAGCACTGTTAAATGTGGGATATAAAGAGAAAGCCTTGACTCTAATATATGTGTGGAAGGTTGCCGGGAGGAGGGAGGTCCTGACATATTTATTAGGCCACAAGAGCGTCATCTCTTATCGATCACATTTTGATTCCTTTTTTGGAAGCATACCAAAAGTGAGTCTTTTAGCTGTGTCTTGTCTGTTGATTTTGTGCCTCACTTCTAACATACCAAGGCTGGTCTCTGTCCCGCAATCCCAAACGTGTGCATGTGTGTGTGTGTGTGTGTGTGTGTGTAGTCGTGCATGTGCATGTGTGTGTGGAATGTGTGATCTAAGAAAAAGGATGGTCAGGAGAGAGAGCATGACCGATAATGGCCTAGTAATCCAACTAGAAGTGTAAAACCTGTCACAGCCTTCGTGGCATCCATTTTGGGAAGCTCTGCAGGGCTTTTTAAATTTAAACAGGAATGTGACCATTTGCCACATTTTTTTTTTTTTGTTTTGTATGAAAAGGGTAAGTAAATGTGACAGTCACAGAAACCGATGTTCTAGGACCCCAAAAATAGCCATCCATAAAGAATGCCTGAAGCCTCTTGGCCTGTGCTGAATGTATTATAGGTATGTTGTGCTTCAAGCTCCTTACACCTTTTAGTTACATTGTTTTATGTGGATTAGGTGCAGTTGGCAAGGGCAGTTTTCTGTACAGACACCTTAAGGGAACAATTATGTCTCGTGGGCTGGATGCGTGTTGAGTCCATGAACAGACACACACAGTTCAGTTTCCCTGTGCTGTCGAAGGGTACGAGCGACCATTTTGGTGCAACTAGAAGCCTCCACGACACAAGAGCTCCACCCCTCCCACCCCCTTTTCTAACAAGACTCTTTTGAATGGACTGGTACTCACAGTGGGTGGGTCATGTATTTTTTCTGTTGTGACTGAAGCAGATTTTATTAAGATGGCTCTGGTCAGTACGTACATATATAAATATATACATTGTATTTGAAACTCATTCAATAAGCTTATGTAAATACAAAAAAAAATATCTGTTTCCAAATATTACAGCATTAAATGTTGATAGCTATTTTAAATAAACAACGGGAACATCAAAGACAGCACCAGTGTTTTAAAGTAAATTGTGAATATGTAGTTCCATAGAACTGGCTGTTAAGAGGGTGTGAGCCCGGGACACAGGGCATGACATGCCAGGATGACAGGAGAGAATGTTTATAAAGCTGTAGATTACTGTGTCATGTCTTGTCTGAAGGCTCAGACGTGCTTTAAATGTCTGGAAATGTTACCATAAGTGTTTTCTATACAGTATTTGCAAAGATAAAGAAGCAATCACATATAAACTATTTACCAAGACTGACTGAATTTGATGAAGTCTCTTTTTTGTTCCAAAAACGTTCATGTTGATTCAGGTTGGCTGTGATGCTTTGCCTCCATACCAAATGTTTCTCACAGTACTAGGAATCGTACATGGGTGAATTTCAAGGGCTGTTTATGTATTAGGTTTGTGTACACATACAGTATTACAGCCAGAGGTTTGCTCCAGTCCTACCAATAATTGTATGTGTCTCTATTTCTTACATTCGCAGAACGCAAAGCTCTTCTCAACCACAAGCAATGTGTGGCAGCCATTTTGGTGCCCACGTCAGTCTCAAGGTATTCCCATAACTCGGGTGCTTATACAGTTGGCTATCATCACAGAGCTTCTAAACCTAGAGGTGCAACATCGCAAGAGAGAAGTGAAAAAGTCATTGAGAGAAGTGAAAAACTCTTTCTTAGTTGTACCTTTTCTCAAAATCTGAAGGCACAACCTTGTGAAAGTGACAAACTGACATGTTTTAATTTTCGTCAAAAACAGATTGATATTGAAGGAGTGCCTTTGATTTGACGGCCTGCACATGCGTAGTTCCGCGCGAGACGACCGTTAGACCCGATGACGTGTTTCTGCGCACGAGCTTTGCTAGCCAATATCGCCATGACATCACCTACAAGCACGATCAAGGATTTCTATTGGAGAAGCAGTTTCTGTGCCTATCTTCATACTGTACTGTCTTTGCTATCATTTTGCTGCTCAGAAACTGCAGAGAATCGAGAGCAAAATGGATGCTGGAAATAGTGTATAGGACTGCTGAATGGGAACACTGCCTCCTTCTGGAAGGTAGAGGAACACCTTCCTCACTTTCCCAGTCAGATAAAAGAGTGTACAGTAACACACATAAAGAATATATTTGGATAACTTGTGTTGTGAGTTCATTATATATGATCAGTGTGCAGAATGACCATTTCTGGCCCTGTATCACAACTCCCAAATTGACTAATTCTTAAGGACTTGTCTGTCTCTGTCTGTTTGTCTCCATACACTTAATGTGTAGTCAGAGTATACTTCTCTGTCTCTGTGTCACTTTCTGTCTTGGTTGAGGAGCCAGCCTAAACCTTTCAAGTTGCTCCACCATTTTGTCTCTGAGATGTGTTGAGTGTTCTCCTGTGCTCCAGTATTGCTCTATGTTTGACCTAGTTCTGGGAGTATAGTACGTCAGTGCCGGGGGCCCGCGGGGCCCAGAATGAGGCCACCCCTGCTGGGGCCTGCCTGCTTCCTCCAACGAGGCGTCTGTCAGCCATACAATACCACTCTGTTCCTCCTCCAGCTGGCTGGTGTCCGCTGGGTTCCCACACCGCCTAGCTACCCGCCCAGCGCCGGCATGCTTGAGGTCCGGTCCTGGGGAACACTCTGCCAGCACACAGCTCTCTGATCTGCTCCCCCTTTTCTCTGCTCCCCTCTCCCTCATTTCTCATTCTCATTTCTCTCTCTCTCTTTCTCATATCTCCATCATTTCACTGAACATCTGGAGTTACAGGCTAGGTGAGTGAGGAGTTACTCACTCAGTCACTCACTTTTTCCCAAAGCAGGGGGCCTGGGTCTCATGAAGAGAGAGAGGAGGAGTGTAGCGTTTGTATGCAGAGAAATACATCACCCACTACACTAAAGGAAATGGCCCTACCTCCACATTGTCAGGATCTGAGCACTGGCCTACCTCCCTGCTGCACATGTTCAGTTCACTCTCTGCCCTCAGGTATAAAGGCCGTAACTCAGCCCACAGATATAGGTGATTCCTGTGAGTACAGTATGTGCAGTAAGTGACTTTGGACTGTTGTGAATGTCTGCTCTAAAACAGAGTATGCAGATATCTGAGTAAATACAATGGTTACATTTGAGGTGGGACTTGTAAAGAGCAGATTACACTCCAAAGTGCACTTTAAACTTTGAACCCGGATTCATTAGGAGTGGACTGTAAATAGTTGTGAGGACTCATTTTGACATTGCCATGTGCTCTATATAACTTTTGCCCTCCATGACATTCACTAATACCAACTGTCTGCGTAAAACTGTGATCACTTTGAAGTGGAAATTTTGTTTACTGCATATATACACTGAGTTTACGAAACATTAAGAACACCTTCCTAATATTGAGTTGCACCACCTGCTTTTGCCCTCAGAACAGCCTCAATACGTCGGGACTCTACAAGGTGTCGAAAGCGTTCCACAGGGATACTGGCCCAAGTTGATTCCAATGCTTCCCACAGTTGTGTGAAGTTGCCTGGATGTCCTTAGGGTTGTTGACCATTCTTGATACACACGGGAAACTGTTGAACGTGAAAACCCCAGCAGGGTTGCAGTTCTTGACACAAACCGGTGCGCCTGGCACCTACTACCATACCCCGTTCAAAGACACTTAAATATTTTGTCTGTTTTTTTGTCTTCCCATCCTCAATTGTTTGTGTGCCGCTCTATGGGACTCCCAATCACGGCCGGATTATCAGGTATGAAGGTAAGACCCAGACGCAGACAACGTCGAATTAACAATGGTTTAATAATCCAGCAGGGACAGGCAATAGACAGGTCAAGGCAGGCAGGGGTCAGGGTAGGCAGAGGCCAATAATCCAGAGGTTGGGCAAAGGTATAGGTCGGCAGGGTCAGGGGCAGGCAGGCGGGCTCAGAGTCAGGACAGGCAAGGGTCAAAACCAGGAGGGCGAGAAAAAGAGAGACAGAAAAGCAGGAGCTGAGTGTGTGTGTGTGTGTGTGTGTGTGTGTGTGTGTGTGTGTGTGTGTGTGTGTGTGTGTGTGTGTGTGTGTGTGTGTGTGTGTGTGTGTGTGTGTGTGTGTGTGTGTGTGTGTGTGTGGGTGGGTGGGAGAGCGAGAGCAAGATAGGAAAAAATGAGAGAATGAGAAAGGAAGGTAAATTTAGTAAACCTGATGTCTTTTCCAGAACAGAGGGGACTAAAAAGTCCCTGTCTGACTTACAAAACGTTTCAGTCATGTCCAAGCTCATCCCTCACGTCTGATTGGCTCATATAAGTTTACAATTGGCTCATTCATCCCCCTCCTCTCCCCTGTAACTATTTCCCAGGTTGTTGCTGTAAATGAGAACGTGTTCTCAGTCAATTTATCTGGTAAAATAACGAATAAATAAAAAAATAAACCATTCGGGTGATTTAGATCCCGACCATAAGGAAAGATGGAGTGTCTGAGTGGAGGAGGCCGGTGCCTATCACAACCATAAGACCCCAGATTCTCTCATCACTGGAAATTAATCCAGGATTTCCGGCATACCACTATCCCACTGAACCTACATTTCCAAGTCCTATTTCATTGTGCGTTCAGAACACAGGAAATGTCTGAGAATCTCATCCATGAAAAATAGGAGCTCAGAGCAGAGTGTGCTATGGGAATGATTGATCCCAGAAGTGTGTGTGTGTGTTAACCCCAGGAGAGAATCAACTAAGAAGAATGCAATGCATTACTCTCAGGGCAACTCAAAGTATAAATGTTCTTTGAGATTCACACAGATTCCTGCCTGCCCACACGGGCATCTTGCTCACAGATGCCTTGGGGAGATTTGGGCAACACTGCAGCACACAACATACATACATCCTGCTGTCTGGGCCACAAGCACCGCCTGGAAAGAAAACAGCACACAAACAAGCAAAGCAAAGCAGACACATATACGCAAACAAACACAAATGTGCACACACATACATACTGTATATACACTCACACACAGACAGATTCATAGTATACACAAATATATACAAACCTCCCACACACTCAAAACACACCCAGTCAATGAAAATGCCCTTTACCAAATGTTTAAGTTTTTACTGTATGCTGTGTTTCAGAACATTATACTTAAGGCCTTGTTGACCAATGCACCTCATTATAAACCTTTATTTATTTTGATGACAAGTTGGTGGTGGTGTATTGAGGTTGATTATGATTCTTATGGATGTGCAGTTACACTGGTAGTAGAATCTATGCATTGGCAGTGGGCTTCAGGATTCAGCTGATATCATCTTACATCCGTTTCTATTTTTATGAAAAATGAGTCAATTGACAAAACAAAAGTCTATTGTACACCACTTGGTGTCATCAGAGTCAAGCTCTTGGAAAGGCATGGTAAACTTGTCCTCAATGTTACCTACTGAGGATGACAGGTGAACACAAGGACTGTAGGTTTTCTCTATCTTATCATATCAACACATTATACAATGTGGTTAGAAAATTGCAGTGAGTAATTCCAATTTGTGGCCATTCATTTCCATTTACTGCAATAGATCTGCCTCCACTGGAGTCACTAATTGGATGCTACCGCACATTCATTTCCTCAAGAGGGCACTGTAGTTTTTCAAATGAACAGTCTTCAAATGCTAGGATGGTGCAGTTGTGTTGTTTCAAAAAATAACATCATGGTGTTATTGGCTTGTGTCTGCTCAAGGGGTGTCTCTCCCATAGACACCAATGCATTAGTAGCTGGGTCTGGTCTGCTTAGTTCATTGACTGCATATGAACCAGAAAAGGAGTGAGTGAGATGTCTCTGCTACTGCTACCTTGCTACTCTGTTGTATGTTAATGAACAATCATGCAGTGGGTGGGCCTATGCCCTCCCAGGTCCACCCATGGCTGCATCCTGCCCAGTCATGAGAAATCCATAGATTAGGGCATCAGATTATCTGGTTATGTCTGGTTTGGGCTCCAGTCAGTCATCTCCAAATCATCATCTGGTAGGCCTTCCTTTTGTTATAAAGTAGTTGTTTAACAAAACCAGTCTCAGCCAGGCAAGGTCATACAGTCAACAAGCCCTAGTCCAGGCAGGTTGAGTGCACACACCACAGTAATATACTTTGCTAGGGGTCAGCTCAGGACACAAGCCAGCTTCTCAGCATCCTAAAGAAGACCAATTGAAGTCGGGTGTGTTCAATTACGCTTAGCCCTACTTGACAACGGCTTCCAAGGGAAATGAATTGAACCAGCAAGCAGGAACATTTACAAGCTCCTTTGCTCTGATATTTCACATGGGCATTTTAGCCAGAAAAGGGCGATCGGCAGATAATATGTGAGCCAGTTTGGTTTGATCGTGGCTAGAGCACAGGGCTGGAGGTTTTGAGATGGAGTCAGACTCTCAGAGCCAACAGTAGTACAGCAGAGCAGTGGAGCCCATATGGTGTAGACTCAATCTGTTGCCCACTGGTCTCAGATAGGGTTTTATCAGAACATCAAAGATTGAAAGGCTGTGCTTGTCCATCCATCGCTGACCCCAGAGCCTTAATCCCAGACAGTACCTCTGTGGACGAAAAATAACTGGAAATGGCCCGTGATTCATCTGTGATAGGATCTCGCTCCCTAATCCATAGTTTTCAGATGTTTAGCCCCCTACCTTTATCAATAAATTCAAGATTAGACTAGAGCTGTGGTTCCCAAACTTTTTATAGTCACGTACCACTTCAAACATTCAAACTCCAGCTGCGTACCCCCTCTAGCACCAGGGTCAGCGCACTCTCAAATGTTGTTTTTGCCATCATTGTAAGCCTGCCACACACACTACACAATACATTTATTAAACATAGGAATGAGTGTGAGTTTTTGTCATAACCCGGCTCGTGGGAAGTGACAAAGAGCTCTTAAAGGACCAGGGCACAAATAATTTAATAATAATCAATAATTTTGCTCTTTATTTAACCATCTTACATATAAAACCTTATTTGTTCATCGAAAATTGTGAATAACTTACCACAGGTTAATGAGAAGGGTGTGCTTGAAAGGATGCACATAACTCTGCAATATTGGGTTGTATTGGAGAGTCTAAGTCTTAAATCATTTCCCACACACAGTCTGTGCCTGTATTTAGTTTTCATGCTAGTGAGGGCCGAGAATCCACTCTCACATATGTACGTGGTTGCAAAGGGCATCAGTGTCTTAGCGTGATTTGCCAAGGCAGGATATTCTGAGCGCAGCTCAATCCAGAAATCTGTCAGTGTGCTCTGATTAAATTACATTTTCACAGAACCACTTGCTGCAATTTCGATGAGGCTTTCTTTTTCAGATATCGGTAAATGGACTGGAGGCAGGGCATGAAAGAGATAACGAATCCAGTTGTTTGTGTCATCCGTTTCGGGAAGGTACCTGCGTAATTGCGCACCCAACTCACTCAGGTGCTTCGCTATATCATATTTGACATTGTCCGTAAGCTTGAGTTCATTTGCACACAAAAAATCATACAATGATGGAAAAACCTGTGTGTTGTCCTTGTTAATGCAGACAGAGAAGAGCTTCTTAATCATAGCTTCAATTTTGTCCAGCACATTAAATATAGTTGCAGAGAGTCCCTGTAATCCTAGATTCAGATCATTCAGGCGAGAATGAACATCACCCAGACAGGCCAGTCGTGTGAGAAACTCGTCATCATGCAAGCGGTCAGACAAGTGAAAATTATGGTCAGTAAAGAAAACTTTAAGCTTGTCTCTCAATTTAAAAAAAAAAAGTGTCAATACTTTGCCCCTTGATAACTAGCCCACTTCTGTATGTTGTAAAAGCGTTACATGGTCACTGCCCATATCATTGCATAGCGCAGAAAATACACGAGAGTTCAGGGGCTTTGCTTTAACAAAGTTAACCATTTTCACTGTATTGTCCAAAACGTCTTTCAAGCTGTCAGGCATTCCCTTGGCAGCAAGAGCCTCTTGGTGGATGCTTCAGTGTACTCAAGTGGTGTCGGGAGCAACTGCTTGGATGCCCGTTACCACTCTGCTATGTCTCCCAGTCATGGCTTTTGCGCCATCAGTACAGATACCAACATGAGCAGCAGCTACGTTTGGCTACATACGGACCGTTAGTGGAATTCCCGCGAGAGAGTAACGGTTAATGTGATTGGATGTTAATTATTTGACTAGGCTACATGTATTTGACATTGTGTTGTTATTTCACTGAACAGTAGATGGTTTAAATTTATTTTTGACAGTGAAACGAGGCTACTCAGGCGAGAAAAACACCTCATCCAAAATGTGTAGCCCCGTTGGAAAATATAAATGGACTGTTTGAAAATGTGAAGAAAAAAAAAAAAAATGAAAAAAAAAAATACATTTTCACCCCAAAAAAATTGAATCACATTTTTTTCTGCCGTACCCCCAATGGACTTGCGCGTACCCCAGTTTGCATACCCCAGTTTGGGAATACTTGGACTAGAGGAAAGAGCTCTAGATTTATCCTTGGAGGATATTTTAGTGTTATGTCCTGTTTATGTTTTTAGTTCAGTCAACGGCTGGGAAGAATTTGCAAAGCCTTCCCCCAATACGGATATACATTTATTTCAATACATTTAATATCACCTCAAATGTATTTCAAAAACATGTAGATACATTTACATCTTTGCTAAAATGCATGTAATACCTGACAATATTCCAAAATGCATGGCTAAGCCATCTAGTCTACAGGTTGGGCAAAGTGGTTCCTAATTCGGCTTCTTAAACACTCTAAGGTCAATGTCTGTTCCCCCGCTGAAATCGAGTTAGCATAATACAAAAATCCCCATACAAATCCTTCAATTTAATTTAAGCTGGAGATAATTTTTTTGCATTGGATGGGTCTCAATCTACCGCATCCACCTATGTCCTCTATGAACGTTTGAACATCTTGAAGAACAATCTGGCCTTATAATCTCCACCCGGGCACAGCTAGAAGAGGACTGGGCACTCATCAGAGCCTGGTTCCTCTCTAGGTCTCTTCCTAGGTTCGTGCCATTCTAGGGAGTTTTTCCTAGCCACCGTGCTTCTACATCTGCATTGCTTGCTGTTTGGGGTTTAAGGCTGGGTTTCTGAATAAGCATCTGCTGATGTAAAAAGGGCTTTATAAATACATTTGATTGATTGATTGATATGTCGCACTTCCACATCTGCGGTGAAAGGTGACAAAGCTAGGGCAATGTTTGTCAGAACATGAGACATCCCGAAAATCGGTCTTCTCACAAAATCTTCTATAGCGTTCAAACGGTTCGGCCTACACACTAATATGACATCTCTATGGACAGATGAGTCTCTCGCGAACACGTCCATGTTTTGCTCTAGGACACCCACAGGACTCGTCTGAAGGTCCCTCGGTAACAGTTGGAAAAATGAATAGAAGTATATACGGAGACTGTTTAGTACCAAATAATAAAATCCCCGACCTAACAAGGTGAAATATCTGTTATCAATCAATCAAATGTATTTATAAAGCACTTTTTACATCAGCTGATGCCACAAAGTGCTATACAGAAGCACAGCCTAAAACCCCAAACAGCAAGCAATGCAGATGTAGAAGCACGGTGGCTAGGAAAAACTCCCTAGAAAGGCAGGAACCTAGGAAGAAACCTAGAGAGGAATCAGGCTCTGAGGGGTACATGGCCAAGATGTTCAAACGTTCATAGATGACCAGCAGGGTCAAATAATAATAATCACAGTGGTTGTAGAGTAAATGTCAGTTGGCTTTTCATAGCCGAGCATTCAGAGTTCCAGACAGCAGGTGCGGTAGAGAGAGAGAGTCGAAAACAGCAGGTCCGGGACAAGGTAGCACGTCCGTTGAACAGGTCAGGGTTCCATAGCCGCAGGCAGAACAGAACAGCAGCAGCACGACCAGGTGGACTGTGGACAGCAATGAGTCATCAGGCCAGGTAGACCTGAGGCATGGTCCCAGGGCTCAGGTCCTCCGGGAGGGGAGAGGGAGAGGGAGAGAGAGAGAATTAGAAGGAGCATACGTAAATTCACACAGGACACCGGATAAGACAGGAGAATTACACCAGATATAACAGACTGACACTAGCCCCCCGGCACATAGACTATGGCAGCATAGATACTGGAGGGGTTGGGAGACACATTGTGGCCCTGTCCGACGATACCCCCGGACAGGGCCAACCAGGCAGGATGTGACCCCACCCACTTTGCCGAACCACAGCCCCCACACCACTAGAGGGATATCCACAAACCTCCAACTTACTACCCTGAGACAAGGCTGAGTATAGCCCATGGCACGAACCCGAGGGGGCACCAACCCGGAAAGGAAGATCACATCAGTGACTCAACCCACTCAAGTGACACACCCCTTCTAGAGATGACATGGAAGAGCACTAGTAAGCCCTTGAGCAAAGCTCTTAACACTAATTGCTCCTGTATGTCGCTCTGAATAAGAGTGTCTAGTAAAATGTAAACATGTATGTATGGGCAAATAGTAGTAAGGGCAAAATGTTTTTTATCAAATAATTTTTTTGTATATGTTTTAGATACTACAATGGGTCTTAAAATTCTAAATCAAATACCAACATGATCCTTGGTATGACCTTCTTAAAACAATTCCATGTAGCTTAATAGACCCCCGTTAGGTTTATTTATTTAACCTTTAATTAACGTATTGATCAATAGAGATCCTTTTTTTGGCAACCAAGGCTAAAATAGGTGATATAATTTATATTGTGATGGTGAGTAAAAATGTACTTGATTTCAGCTAATTGTAACATTCTGTCATAAAGAGCACATGTTCAACTTCCTAAAAACATGTTTTCCCATCTCAAGAGGTAAGAACATGTCTAGAGTAAGTGCCTCTCTTCAGCTCTTCATTGTTGTAGTTTAATAACATTGAAATGCATTTTAATGCTTCTGGTATGCTTTTGGTATGTGTCAAGCACAATAAAAATCCATTTTGATTAAACATATTGTAGCGACGGCAGCCTATAAAATGACTTGGGGGCGTGACTTGTTGGCGGCGTGGCTTTGTTATTGAGACGGATTGTCGTGCCAGTAGCACAGCAGTTAGCAGCGGAAGGTACGCGGACAGTAATGACCATTGGGTCAGTAGCTTCTTATTCGGATCCCTGAGCCTACTTGGTGAAAAATCTGTTCACATACCCTTGAGTAATGCATTTCACCCTAATTGCTAAAGTCGTGTGCTAAATGATTTAAACATGAATGTGTTCTGTGATTAAAGGTCAAGCATGTATACTGCCAATTATACATTATGAATGAGACTGACATAACTGAATATGATACTAAAGTGTCATTGTTAAGACAGTCACCACTTTGTTACAATATGATTTGCCAAAATGTTTTTATTCACCATACATTTAAAAATATATTTCTTAAAAAAACATTTCAATGCATGTTGGAATATATTTGACAAAACATTTCCTAATGCATTTACAAATATATTGACCTAAATATAATCTACAATACTTTATGTAATGTACAGTATTTCAGAAAGTATTTTGAAATGGATTAAATACATTTCCCTATGCATTTAACATATATTGTGATATATATATGATATACATTCAGACCCCCTCACCTTTTCCACATTTTGTTATATTACAGCCTTATTCTAAAATGTATTACATTTAAAAAAATCCTCATCAATCTACACACAATACCCCATAATGACAAAGCAAAACAGGTTTTTAGAAATCTGAGCAAATTCATTAAAACTAAAAAACAGAAAGACCTTAGTTACATAAAAGTATTCAGACCTTTTGGTATGAGACTCGAAATTGAGCTCAGGTGCACCCTGTTTCCATTGATCATCCTTGAGATGTTTCTACAACTTGATTGGAGTCCACCTGTGGAAAATTCAACTGATTGGACATGATTTGATTTGGAGACCTGAAAATAGTTGTGCAGTGACACTCCCCATCCAACCTGACAGACCTTGAGAGGATCTGCAGAGAAGAATGGGAGAAACTCCTTTAATACAGGTGTGAAAAGCTTGAAGACTCAAGGCTGTAATCACTGCCAAAGGTGATTCTACAAAGTACTAAGTAAAGGGTCTGAATACTTATGTAAATGTTATATAAAAATATTTTAAAAAGTGTAATACATTTCTAAACCTGTTTTTGCTTTGTTATTATGGGGTATTGCATGTAGATTTTTGAACAAATATTTTTTTTATTTTTTAAATCTAATTCAGAATTAGGCTGTAACGTAACAAAAAGTGAAGGGGTCTGAATACTTTCCGAATGCACTGTGCATATATACCTTAATATATGTTGGAATGTATTTACAATGTATTTATTAAATACATTTAAAAAACAAAATACATTTGGACAATTTTAAATATTTAACATATATCCTAAAAAATGTATTTTTTCCCCCATATGGTTTGATGTGAAGAACGCCACTGTCAACCACTCATCTCAGGTGGCGGAACTGGCCCCAAACAACCTGCATATGTAAACTATAAGGGAGACTATGGAAGGAGCCCACTGGGCACACCACGTCATTTCAATGTGGAGAATTGGGTAATATTTGGTAGATAATGAGATTACAACCTTTTTTCGCCCACTCAAAAAGACAGCCAAAAGTTTGTTGAATTCCATATGTGTTATCAGTATGCTTTCAACTATCTAAAACAATAACCAAATTCTAGTGGAAAATCTATGTTAGATTTTTGGTTTAGATGTCTGCTAAATGTCTTACTGCGCTTTCAACCATTTAAAAGCACAATAAAGTTCAAAGGGAATACAGTGTCAGATATTTGGTTTATTTATACAACTTAATGCGTTATCACTGTGCTTCATCCAATACCACAACCAAATGACCTGGATTGCAGTTGAGATTACATTAAAGTACATGGTGCAAGTGATAAATGCCATTTGAGATTCTGTGCAGATTATTATAGCAATTGTGAACATTTCCACAGACCTGTTGAGATGGATTCAAGTCTCCATCTCAACCAAAAATCTAACTTAAAGAAAAGGACTAAATCAAACTTCAAGTGCACTTTGAATACTTTGATTTGATTTAATCCTATTCTTGAATTTAGATTTTTGGTTGAGATGGAGACATGAAGCCAATATATTTATTATTAACTTGTACATTCCATTGAAATCAACCAAAGCTTGAAGCCCTAGGCTTATATGTATTGTCTATTTTTAGTTGAATCCTGGGCTGAATTTAAACAATAGCTTTTGATGACTTCCCAAATGCTATATAGACCTAAATAGCATCATTGATGATACATGATTGATAAAGGATGGTTACATTTCATTTGTTCTGTTGAACCTACCCTTAGCAAGGATTTCAATAGCAAAGGTAAACCTATTAAGTGATGATTTCTCAACAATCATTCTCATGATAGCATATTGGTAATAGTCAGTGACAAGTATCAAAGCTAAGCAGGGCTGGGCTTGGTTGAAACTTTGGATTGGAGACCGAAGGGATAGCTGCAGATCAGGGATGGACACATTTGATGGGCGTGGGAGCCTCAAAAAAATCTGAACTCATCATGATGGGTTGCAGTTGCTTGTGGGTCTGAGTATCCACACTGCGAGCAAAACATTTTAGTGGCCCCCCTCTTGACAGCAGAGATACATTTTAGAGTTAATTTTGTGCAATTGTACACATTTTGCAATGGGGTATAAAGAAAATGTTGCAGTTTTAAAGGAAGTTTGCTGTAATTATACACATTTTGCCATGGGGCGGAGAGAAGATTTTTCAATTTTATAACTCATTTCATGCAATTCTACTCATTTTGCGACGGGGCTGAGAGTAAAATGAGCTGTTTTACAGCTAATTTCCTGCCTTTCTACACATTTTGCCATAGGGTGGAGGAAAATGTTTGTAGTTTTTAATATCATGTCTGAGTGAGACTTACTAACAAAATCAATGGGGCCCCCACCGGCCGGTAATTCGACCATGATAACAATTTTAGATAGCTGGCCGCTAAACTAATTTAGCAATCTTAAATGTTTTGCAGACATTGGCTAATTGACTATCAGTGACTGACATAACAAGAGAAAAACTGAATTGATCCGAGGCCACCAGTTGCCCATCCCTCCTGTACATAGGTAAACTCTCCAGTAGGAGGTGCTGCCCAGCCTATTGTAGTTTTCTTATAGTGGATATTACGTTAAAGATCTGACATTTCAAAGGTACAAATTCAACATATTTTATACAAGGTTTGTCTATGTTGAAAATTGGTTACCATCGTGACATAATCCTGTGGTTGAAATTTTACCCTCAAAGCAACAGTTTACGTTGATGACATAAGTCAAATCTAATGTATTTCCCACATAGATTCCACTTCAGAATACGTTGACAAATCACGTTAAAACACCATTGACTTAACCAGTTGGGTGGGAGGAAACAAACATTTGAGGGTCAGATGGAAAGGAAGTGGGAAGAAAGAGCCATTTGGGTATAAAAATAGCTGAACATGAGAAAAGAATGAAAGATGAAAGACTACACTCAATTGATATTTGACTCTTTTCATGTCAGAGTTCACTGGAGTCAGTCTTAACGAGTTTAAATCAATGTCACGCCATCTTCAATGGGAACTTGATTAGAATCCAGATGGAGCAGTGAGTCATAGCTGGATCTTATTGAGTGGCCTTGTGGTGACGGATGAAGCGACTTCCTGAGCCTAGCGTGGGATGATGATGACAGAAGATCCATAATTATGATACGACGACAGAATGTTTGTTTAAAAATATTTTTATATTTTACTTAAAGCAAGCTGGTTGTTGGCACAGTGTGGCACTTTAACATAATGTATGCTTTCCTGTCAACACGTGTCCCCTCCTATATGTTGTTTAATTTTCTTGCTCACTCAATGACAGTTGATATTGTGGTGTTTATTGTTATACGCTGTAATATGCTGTTTTGCACCACTGCAAATGTTGTTTTCTCTAAGCACAGTTGTTAGTACTTGAGGAACACAGGAGTGAAATAATTTGGTTATTATATTTATATTTAACATGGCTAAGCAGAATATTGACTAATCTCATTGGTTGAATCACATGCATGTACAGGAGGACAGGAATAGAGAGATGGGGAGACAGGCTGTGTCCTGACAGAATGCCAATTATTTGTATCTTTGCATGTCAAGGAGTGTGTGTGTGTGTGTGTGTGTGTGTGTGTGTGTGTGTGTGTGTGTGTGTGTGTGTGTGTGTGTGTGTGTGTGTGTGTGTGTGTGTGTGTGTGTGTGTGTGTGTGTGTGTGCGTGCGTGCGTGCGTGCGTGCGTGCGTGCGTGCGTGCGTGCGTGCGTGTGTCCACAGAAGACAGCTCACACGTCACATTTCAACACAGCACCGCTCTCAGGACTGGAACACACACACATACACATACACATACACACATATACATACACGCATGCACAGACACAGATAGACTCACATACGGTACATCTACACATATACAGTACACTCTTGGAAAAAAGGGTTCCAAAAGGGTTCTTCAGCTGTACCCCATAGGAGAAACCGTTTAGTTCCAGGTAGAACCCCTTTTGGTTCCAGGTAGAACCCTCTGTGGAAAGGGCTCTACAACGACCGCTTAAGGGACAGCTAAAGGAAACCCCACCTCTTTAAGGAATACCTAGGATAGGATAAAGTAATCCTTCTCACCCCCCCCCCCCCCCCCTTAAAAGATTTAGATGCACTATTGTAAAGTGGCTGTTCCACTGGATGTCATAAGGTGAATGCACCAATTTGTAAGTCGCTCTGGATAAGAGCGTCTGCTAAATGACTTAAATGTAAATGTAAATGTATAATATCTGGAATCAAAAAGGTTCTTCAAAGAATTATCCTATGTCGACAGCCAAATAACTATTTTAGGTTCTAGATAGCACCTTTTTTCTGAGAGGTTGGTCTAGTACACCCCATACAAACTTATACGGATTCCACACACAGCATAGACTACATGTTTTTTACCATCACATCAAGCAGTAAATCATACACATAATAGTACATGCATACTCCTACAGTACTGTATATATTGCCACAATTGAATTCTATTCTCTGAGTATTTTCCATAAAGAATGCTGTTAGATTCCTGAATAGGATGTGGGTGGCACTTTTATGAGTTGGGTGTGTTGGACAAGTTATTCAGACAGCCAGTGTGGCTTTTTAACGAGTTGATGTCCTTGGAATTGTCTTCCCATGACACAGCTTCCATTTCAATGAATTTATAAATCACCAAAGGAACCTATTCTTTGGGGGGGTGATGTTGACAAGAACAGAGAATAAGGCACTTGAACAAAATTGGCATTCTCATAAATAATAATGTGTTTTTCTGTGGATAATTTAAGACCTACAAGACAAATCTCTCATCATACAGCAAAGTCCTTTTCATCTTCAGGGATAATGAGGTTGTAGTAGAATGGTGGTGCCACTAAAGCAGCAAGCAAGTACTGCCCCAACAGGCCATAGCTTCACATACTGTGTGCTGCTTAGACACGCTAACTGCTAGTTAAAGACCATAGCTTCCCATACTGTATGCTAAGACATTCATAACCAAGTGGGAAATCGTATATACCAGTTGGACACATTCATGTGCTTTGAACTTGTTAAAAAAACGCTGATTGGCTAATGTCCAACAACCATAAACTAAAAGTACATATTGTAAACAAATTATAGTGTTAAAAAAACATATTAATATATTGCTTTTTATAAATAATGTTTTGTTGTTACATTTAACTGCTTAAAATGTTGTTATCGAGGTCATTTCCATAGTAGGTAACGTCAGAGGTCAGAATGTGGGAGAAGTCGGAGCTATGATAGATACATTTCCCCACTAGCAATTACGAGTTGGAGGGGAGTTCAAGTGGATTTTCCCCAGTCGTATGTGGTAAATACCCCCTTCCCACATGTTTATGACTGCAGTATTCATGCCATATCTTCCTATCTAATGTTTGCTAAGTCACGTTAACTGCTGGCTAAAGACCATAGCTTCCCATGCTCCATGCCAAGACATGCAAACTGTTTCCCAAAAGACTATAGCATCTGCTAAGACATGCTAAACAGGTGGTCAGGCTTCCCTGTGACATCAAACCATGCATCTAAACATCTGACCTTCAGCTCAACTGATCCCCAGCTCAGAACTGACCCAAGGTTCCCTTACACGTGTGGAATAGTCAACCTCATGTCTTCATTCTTATTAGTCCTACTGATCCTCCGGTTCTGACTTTTTGCTCTGATTACAACAGAATTCCCTCTCAGCAGTCTGACATTTCTCTCTGTAACCTCTGTGTTCATTGCTAACCGCCTGGGAGCCAAACAAACAGAGCATGAAGTTCACAAGGCCGCCGAACAGCTTGGCTGGGAATTCCACTGACCGTCCGACTGGCAAGATCGCTCAGACATCCACTGATCACTGTCTGTCTGTCTGTCTGTCTGTCTGTCTGTCTGTCTGTCTGTCTGTCTGTCTGTCTGTCTGTCTGTCTGTCTGTCTGTCTGTCTGTCTGTCTGTCTGTCTGTCTGTCTGTCTGTCTGTCTGTCTGTCTGTCTGTCTGTCTGTCTGTCTGTCTGTCTGTCTGTCTGTCTGTCTGTCTGTCTGTCTGTCTGTCTGTATTGCTTTTTATAAATAATGTTTTGTGTGCTTAAAATGTTGTTATCGAGGTCATTTCCATAGTAGGTCACATCAGAGGTCAGAATGTGGGAGAAGTCGGAGCTATGATAGATACATTTCCCCATGCAGTGCATACAGAAAGTATTCAGACCTCTTGACTATTCACACATTTTGTTACATTACTGCCATATTCTAAAATGGATCAATCTACACACAATCTACACACAATACCCCATAATGACCTTAGAGATCCTTACGTGAGTTGGGGTGGGCATTCTATGTTTTTGTTCTATGTTTTCTATTTCTATGTGTTTGGCCGGGTGTGGTTCTCAATCAGAGGCAGCTGTCTATCGTCGTCTCTGATTGAGAACCATACTTAGGTAGCCTTTTCCCACCTGTGGTTTGTGGGCAGTTGTTTTTTGTTTTGTGTCTGCACCAGACAGAACTGTTTTGCTTTCATTCTCCTGTTTGTTGTTTTAGATCAATGTGTTTTTTTGGATTAAATCATGAACACTTTAAACGCTGCACCTTGGTCCACTCTTCCTTCAGCCCACGAGAACCGTTACAAAGTGAAAACAGGTTTTAAGACATTTTTGCAAATAAAAAATTATCCTTAATTACATAAGTATTCAGACCCTTTGGTATGAGACTCGAAATTGAGCTCAGATGCATCCTGTTTCCATTGATCATACTTGAAATCTTTCTACAACTTGATTGGAGCCCAACTGTGGTAAATTCAATTGATTGGACATGATTTGGAAAGGCACACAACTGTCTATATAAGGTCCCATGGTTGACAGTGCATGTCAGAGCAAAAACCAAGTCATGAGGTCGAAGGAATTGTACATACAGTGCCTTGCAAAATAATTCATCCCCCTTGGCGTTTTCCATTTTTGTTGCATTACAACCTGTAATTTAAATAGATTTTTAATTGGTTTTCATGTAATGGACATACACAAAATAGTCCAAATTGGTGAAGCGAAATGAAAAAAATTACTTGTTTTTAAAAAATCGAACAAAAATAAAAATGGAAAAGTGGTGCGTGCATATGTATTCACCCCCTTTGCTATGAAGCCCCTAAATAAGATCTGGGGAAACCAACTACCTTCAGAACTCACATTATTAGTTAAATATAGTCCACCTGTGTGCAATCTAAGTGTCACATGATCTGTCACATGATCTCAGTATATATACACCTGTTCTGAAATGCCCCAGAGTCTGCAACACCACTAAACAAGGGGCACCACCAAGCAAGCGGCACCATGAAGACCAAGGAGCACCATTAAATCCATTATTAAAAAATTGAAAGAATATGGCACCACAACAAACCTGCCAAGAGAGGGCCACCCACCAAAATTCACGGACCAGGCAAGGAGGGCATTAATCAGAGAGGCAACAAAGAGACCAAAGATAACCCTGAAGGAGCTGCAAAGCTCCACAGCGAAGATTGGAGTGTCTTTCCATAGGACCACATTAAGCCGTACACTCCACAAAGCTGGGCTTTACGGAAGAGTGGCCAGAAAAAAGCCATTGCTTAAAGAAAAAAATAAGCAAACACGTTTGGTGTTGGCATGTGGGAGACTCCCCAAACATATGGAAGAAGCTACTCTGGTCAGATGAGACTAACATTGAGGTTTTTGGCCATCAAGGAAAATGCTATGTCTGGCGCAAACCCAACACCTCTCATCACCCTGAGAACACCACCCTCACAGTGAAGCATGGTGGTGGCAGCATCATGCTGTGGGGATGTTTTTCATCGGCAGGGACTGGGAAACTGGTCAGAATTGAAGAAATTATGGATGGCGCTAAATACAGGGAAATTCTTGAGGGAAACCTGTTTCAGTCTTCCAGAGTTTTGATACTGGAATGGAGGTTCACCTTCCAGCAGGACAATGACCCTAGCATACTGCTAAAGCAACACTTGAATGGTTTAATAAGGGGAAATATTTAAATGTCTTGGAATGGCCTAGTCAAAGCCCAGACCTCAATCCAATTGAGAATCTGTGGTGTGACATAAAACTGCTGTACACCAGCGGAACCCATCCAACTTGAAGGAGCTAGAGCAGTTTTGCCTTGATGAATGGGCAAAAATCCCAGTGGCTAGATGTGTCAAGCTTATAGAGACATACTCCAAGAGATATGCTGCTGTAATTGCTGCGAAAGATGGCTCTACAAAGTAGGGGTGGGGGGGTGAATAGTTATGCACGCTCAAGTTTTCAGTTTTTTTGTCTCATCTCTTGTTTGTTTCACAAAAAAAAATATTTTGGATCTTGAAAGTGGTTGGCATGTTGTGTAAATCAAATGATACAACCCCCCCAAAATCAATTTTAATTCCAGGTTGTAAGGCAACAAAATAGGAAAAATGCCAAGGGGGTGAATACTTTTGCAAGCCACTGTAGCGCTTCGAGACAGGATTGTGTCTAGGCACAGATCTGGGGAAGAGTACCAAAACATTCTGCAATATCGAAGGTCCCCAAGAACAAATTGGCCCCCATCATTCTTAAATGGAAGAAGTTTGTAACCACCAACAGTCTTCCTAGAGCTGGCCTCCCGGACAAACTGAGCAATCGGGGGAGAAGGGCCTTGGTCAGGGAGGTGGGAGACTCGTCAGAATTAAGGGAAAGATGAACGGAGCAAAGTACTGAGAAATCCTTGATAAACCTTGCTACATTGCGTTCATGACCTCAGACTGGGGTGAAGGTTCACCTTCCAACAGGACAATGCCCCTAAGCACACAGCCAAGACAACACAAAAGGGGCTTTGGGACAAGTCTCTGAATGTCCTTGAGTGGCCCAGCCAGAGCCTGGACTTGAACCCGATCGAACATCTCTGGAGAGAACTGAAAATAGCTGTGCAGCGACACTCCCAATCCAACCTGACAGACCTTGAGAAGATCTGCAAAGAAGAATGGGAGAAACTCCCTTAATACAGGTGTGCAATGCTTGTAGTGTCATACCCAAGAAGACTCAAGGCTGCAATCACTTTCAAAGGTGCTTCAACAAGATACTGAGTAAAGGGTCTGAATACTTATGTATATGTGATATTATTTTTTTAAATTTGTAATACATTTGCAAAAATTTCTAAACCTGTTTTTAATTTGTAATTATGGGGTATTCTGTGTAGATTGTTGAACAATTTAAAAAAACAATTGAATTTTAGAATAAGGCTGTAGCGTAACAAAATGTGGAAAAAGTGAAGGGGTCTGATACTTTCTGAATGCACTGTGTGTATATATACATCTTTAATACATTCCGTAATATATGTCGGAATGTATTTAAAATGTATTAAATACATTTGAAAAACAAAATACATTTGGAAAATTGTAAATATTTAACATATATCCTAAACATTAGATTTTTTCCCCCATATGGTTTGATGTGAAGAACGCCACTGTCAACCACTCATCTCAGGTGGCAGAACCGGCCCCAAACAACCTGCATATGTAAACTATAAGGGAGACTATGGAAGGAGCCCACTGGGCACACCACGTCATTTCAATGTGGAGAATTGGGTAATATTTGGTAGATAATGAGATTACAACCCTAATGAGACAGCCAAAAGTTTGTTGAATTCCATACGTGTTATCAGTATGCTTTCAACTATCTCAAAGAACAACAAAATTCTAGTGGAAAATATATGTTAGATTTTTGGTTTAGATGTATGCTAAATGTCTTACTGTGCTTTCAACCATTTAAAAGCACAATAAAGTTCAAAGGGAATACAGTGTCAGATATTTGGTTTATTTATACAACTTAATGCGTTATCACTGTGCTTCATCCAATACCACAACCAAATGACCTGGATTGCAGTTGAGATTACATTAAAGTACATGGTGCAAGTGATAAATGCCATTTGAGATTCTGTGCAGATTATTATAGCAATTGTGAACATTTCCACAGACCTGCGACCCTGAACATGCACGCATTCTATGATTACATTAAGGAAGACATTTATTTTTACATTACTGTCAAAGTGGCCATTAGGCTATTTACTGTCTTACAAAAGTGATATTGAATATCAACATTTAAAGGAGATATATCTCCTGCTTGGATAGTTCCATCTGAGCCACTTGCTTAATCCTATTCTTTAACTTGTATTTTTGGTTGAGATGGAGACTTGAATCCAACAATCCATTTGTTAACTTGTCTACAAGTTAATAGGCTATTTACCGTATTGGAAAAGTGATATTAAATTGTGTTTGGTAGTAAGCGCAACCAAATATCAACACATGAAGGCTATGTATCTTCTGCTTGGATAGCTCCATCTGTGCCACTGAGTCTGGCTTTAATTCCAGTTTGTCTACAAAATTAATAATTGATATGTTGGATTCAAGTCTCCATCTCAACCAAAAATCTAACTTAAAGAAAAGGACTAAATCAAATCAAATTTTAAATGCACTTTGAATACTTTGATTTGAATTAATCCCATTCTTTAACTTAGATTTTTGGCTGAGATGGAGACGTGAAGCCAATATATTTATTATTAACTTGTTGATTCCATTTGAAATCAACCAAAGCTTGAAGCCCTAGGTGTAACG
This sequence comes from Salvelinus alpinus, assembly GCF_045679555.1. Lineage (NCBI taxonomy): Eukaryota > Metazoa > Chordata > Actinopteri > Salmoniformes > Salmonidae > Salvelinus > Salvelinus alpinus. The sequence goes on from NC_092106.1 coordinate 14,329,642, forward strand.
GATCTCCTCTTCGTCTGAGGAGGAGTAGGAAGGATCGGACCAATATGCAGCGTGGTAAGTGTTCGTAATTTTATTAAACTGAACTGAACACTACAATACAAAGTAAACAAAAAAGAACAACCGAAACAGTTCCGTCTGGTAACTAATACTAAGACAGAAAACAACTACCCACAACCCATAGTGGGAAAACAGGCTACCTAAGTATGATTCTCAATCAGAGACAACGATCGACAGCTGCCTCTGATTGAGAACCATACCAGGCCAAACACAGAAATACAACAACATAGAAAAAGAACATAGACTGCCCACCCCAACTCACGCCCTGAGCAAACTAAAATAGAGACATAAAAAAAGGATCTTAGGTCAGGACGTGACACTAGGCTTATATGTATCGTCTATTTTTAGTTGAATCCTGGGCTGAATTTAAACAATAGCTTTTGATGACTTCCCAAATGCTATATAGGCCTAAATAGCATCATTGATGATACATGATTGATAAAGGATGGTTACATTTAATTTGCTCTGTTGAACCTACCCTTTGGAATGACTTCGATAGCAACAGTGAATCTATTAAGTGATGATTTCTCAACAATCATTCTCATGATAGCATATTGGTAATAGTCAGTGACAAGTATCGAAGATAAGCAGGGCTGGGCTTGGTTGAAACTTTGGATTGGAGACCGAAGGGATAGCTGCAGATCAGGGATGGACACATTTGATGGGCGTGGGAGCCTCAAAAAAATCTGAACTCATCATGATGGGTTGCAGTTGGTTGTGGGTCTGAGTATCCACACTGCGAGCAAAACATTTTAGTGGCCCCCCTCTTGACATCAGAGATACATTTTAGAGTTAATTTTGTGCAATTGTACACATTTTGCAATGGGGTATAAAGAAAATGTTGCAGTTTTAAAGGAAGTTTGCTGTAATTATACACATTTTGCCATGGGGCGGAGAGAAGATTTTTCAATTTTATAGGAGGTGGAGGTGCTGCCCAGCCTATTGTAGTTTTCTTATAGTGGATATTACGTTAAAGATCTGACATTTCAAAGGTACAAATTCAACATATTTTATACAAGGTTTGTCTATGTTGAAAATTGTTTACCATCGTGACATAATCCTGTGGTTGAAATTTTACCGTCAAAGCAACAGTTTACATTGACATAAGTCAAATCTAATATATTTTCCATATACAGTGGCTTGCTTAAGATTTCACCCCCTTGGCATTTTTCCTATTTTGTTGCCTTACAACCTGGAAATAAAATAGATTTTGGGGGGGTTTGTATCATTTAATTTACGGAACATGCCACTTTGAAAATGCAAAATATATTTTCTTGTGAAACAAACAAGAAATAAGACCAAAAAACTGAAAACTTGAGCGTGCATAACTATTCACCCTCCAAAGTCAATACTTTGTAGATCCACCTTTCGCATAAATTACAGCTGCAAGCCTCTTGGGGTATGTCTCTATAAGTTTGGCACATTTTGCCACTGGGATTTTTGCCCATTCATCAAGGCAAAACTGCTCTAGCTCCTTCAAGTTGGATGGGTTCCGCTGGTGTACAGCAATTAAGTCATACCACAGATTCTCAATTGGATTGAGGTCTGGGATTTGACTAGGCCATTCCAAGACATTTAAATGTTTCCCCTTAAACCACTCAAGTGTTGCTTTAGCATTATGCTTAGGGTCATTGTCCTGCTGGAAGGTGAACCTCCGTCCCAGTCTCAAATTTCTGGAAGACAAACAGGTTTCCCTCAAGAATTTCCCTGTATTTAGCGCCATCCATCATTCCTTCAATTTTGACCAGTTTCTCAGTCCCTGTCAATGAAAAACATGGTGTTCTCGGGCTAATGGGGATGGTGTTCTCGGGCTAATGAGAGGTGTTGGGTTTGTGCCAGACATAGCATTTTCCCTGATGGCCAAAAACCTAAATTTTAGTCTCATCTGACCAGAGTACCTTCTTCCATGTGTTTGGGGAGTCTCCCATATGCCTTTGGGCCAACACCAAACATGTTTGCTTATTTTTTTCTTTAAGCAATGGCTTTTTTTCTGGCCACTCTTCCGTAAAGCCCAGCAATGTGGACTGTACGGCTTAAAGTGGTCCTATGGACAGACACTCCAATCTCCGCTGTGGAGCTTTGCAGCTCCTTCAGGGTTATCTTTTGTCTCTTTGTTGCCTCTCTCATTAATGCCCTCCTTGCCTGGCTTGTGAGTTTTGGTGGGCGGCCCTCTCTGGCAAGTTTGTTGTGGTGCCATATTCTTTCCATTTTTTAATAATGGATTTAATGGTGCTCCGTGGGATGTTCAAAGTTTCGGATATTTTTTTATAACCCAACCCTGATCTGTACTTCTCCACAACTTTGTCCCTGACCAGTTTGGAGAGCTCCTTAGTCTTCATGGTGCCGCTTGATTGGTGGTGCCCCTTGCTTAGTGGTGTTGCAGACTCTGGGGCCTTTCAGAACAGTATCTATACTAAGATCATGTGACAGATCATGTGACATTTAGATTGCACACAGGTGAACTTTATTTAACTAATAATGTGACTTCTGAAGGTAGTTGGTTGCACCAGATCTTATTTAGGGGCTTCATAGCAAAGAGGGTGAATACATATGCACGCACCACGTTTCAGGTTTTTATTTTTTTGAATTATTTGAAACATTTCACTTCACCAATTTTGACTATTGTGTGTATGTCCATTACATGAAATCCAATTAAAAATCTATTTAAATGAAGGTTGTAATGCTACAAAATATGAAAACGCCAAGGGGATGAATACTTTTGCAAGGCACTGTAGATTCCACTTCACAATACGTTGACAAATTACGTTAAAACAACATTGATTTGACCAGTTAGTTTCTAGTTGGAGGAAACAAACATTTGAGGGTCAGATGGAAAGGAAGTGGGAAGAAAGAGCCATTTGGGTATAAAAATAGCTGAACATGAGAAAAGAATGAAAGATGAAAGAAAGAATGAAAGACTACACTCAATTGATATTTGACTCTTTTCATGTCAGAGTTCACTGGAGTCAGTCTTAACGAGTTTAAATCAATGTCACGCCATCTTCAATGGGAACTTGATTAGAATCCAGATGGAGCAGTGAGTCATAGCTGGATCTTATTGAGTGGCCTTGTGGTGACGGATGAAGCGACTTCCTGAGTCTAGCGTGGGATGATGATGACAGAAGATCCATAATTATGATACGACGACAGAATGTTTGTTTAAAAATATTTTTATATTTTACTTAAAGCAAGCTGGTTGTTGGCACAGTGTGGCACTTTAACATAATGTATGCTTTCCTGTCAACACGTGTCCCCTCCTATATGTTGTTTCATTTTCTTGCTCACTCAATGACAGTTGATATTGTGGTGTTTATTGTTATACGCTGTAATATGCTGTTTTGCACCACTGCAAATGTTGTTTTCTCTAAGCACAGTTGTTAGTACTTGAGGAACACAGGAGTGAAAAAATGTGGTTATTATATTTATATTTAACATGGCTAAGCAGAATATTGACTAATCTCATTGGTTGAATCACATGCATGTACAGGAGGACAGGAATAGAGAGATGGGGAGACAGGCTGTGTCCTGACAGAATGCCAATTATTTGTATCTTTGCATGTCAAGGAGTGTGTGTGTGTGTGTGTGTGTGTGTGTGTGTGTGTGTGTGTGTGTGTGTGTGTGTGTGTGTGTGTGTGTGTGTGTGTGTGTGTGTCTCTGTGTGTGTGTGTGTGTCTCTGTGTGTGTGTGTGTGTGTGTGTGTGTGTGTGTGTGTGTGTGTGTGTGTGTGTGTGTGTGTGTGTGTGTGTGTGTGTGTGTGTGTGTGTGTGTGTGTGTGTGTGTGTGTGTGTGTGTGTGTCCACAGAAGACAGCTCACACGCCACATTTCAACACAGCACCACTCTCAGGACTGGAACACACACACACACAAACACACACACACATTTCACGCATGCACTATACATGACACAGATAGACTCACATACGGTACATCTACACATATACAGTACACTCTTAGAAAAAAGAGTGTTTAAGGGACCGCTAAAGGGTTTTTACCATCACATCAAGCAGTAAATCATACACATAATAGTACATGCATACTGAACTATTGAATTCTATTCTCTGAGTATTTTCCATAAAGAATGCTGTTAGATTCCTGTATAGGCTGCGGGTGGCACTTTTATGAGTTCGGTGTGTTGGACAAGTTATTCAGACAGCCGGTGTGGCTTTTTAACGAGTTGATGTCCTTGGAATTGTCTTCCCATGACACAGCTTCCATTTCAATGAATTTATAAATCACCAAAGGACGGGTGACGTTGACAAGAACAGAGAACAGAATAAGGCACTTGAATAAAATGGACTTTCTCATAAATAATAATATGTTATTTCTGTGGATAATTTAAGACCTACAAGAAAAATCTCTCATCATACAGCAAAGTCCTTTTCATCTTCATGTCTAATGAGGTTGTAGTAGAATGGTGATGCCACTAAAGCAGCAAGCAAGTACTGCCCCAACAGGCCGTAACTTCCTATACTGTGTGCTGCTTAGATACGCTAACTGCTAGCTAAAGACCATAGCTTCCCATGCTGTATGCTAAGACACGCTAACTGGTAGCTAAAGACCATAGCTTCCCATAATGTATGCTAAGACATGCTAACTGCTAGCTAATGCTTTATTCATAACCAAGTGGGAAGTCGTATATACCAGTTGGACACATTCATGTGCTTTGAACTTGTTAAGCACCGCTGATAGACTAATGTCCAACAACCATAAACTAAAAGTACAGCTTGTAAACAAATGATAGTGTTAAAAAAACATATTAATATATTGCTTTTTATAAATAATGTTTCGTTGTTACATTTAACTGCTTAAAATGTTGTTATCGAGGTCATTTCCATAGTAGGTAACGTCAGAGGTCAGAATGTGGGAGAAGTCGGAGCTATGATAGATACATTTCCCCACTAGCAATTACGAGTTGGAGGGGAGTTCAAGTGGATTTTCCCCAGTCGTATGTGGTAAATACCCCCTTCCCACATGTTTATGACTGCAGTATTCATGCCATATCTTCCTATCTAATGTTTGCTAAGTCACGTTAACTGCTGGCTAAAGACCATAGCTTCCCATGCTCCATGCCAAGACATGCAAACTGTTTCCCAAAAGACTATAGCATCTGCTAAGACATGCTAAACAGGTGGTCAGGCTTCCCTGTGACATCAAACCATGCATCTAAACATCTGACCTTCAGCTCAACTGATCCCCAGCTCAGAACTGACCCGAGGTTCCCTTACACGTGTGGAATAGTCAACTTCATGTCTTCATTCTTATTAGTCCTACTGATCCTCCGGTTCTGACTTTTTGCTCTGATTACAACAGAATTCCCTCTCAGCAGTCTGACATTTCTCTCTGTAACCTCTGTGTTCAAACAAACAGAGCATGAAGTTCACAGGGCCGCCGAACAGCTTGGCTGGGATTCCACTGACCGTCCGACTGGCAAGATCGCTCAGACACCCACATCCACTGATATTTCTGTTTCTCTCTCTGTCTCTGTCTTTCTCTCGCTATCTCTCACTCATATATACCTGTATATAGTGCATTCAAATAGTATTAAGACCCTTAGATTTTTTCCCACATTTTGTTACATTACTGCCTTATTCTAAAATGGATAAAAAATCAGATCCTCATCAATCAACACACAATAGCCCATAATGACATATCGAAAACAGGTTTTTAGACATTTTTACAAATGTATTAAAAAACAAACAGAAATACCTTGATTACATAAGTATTCAGACCCTTTGGTATGAGACTCGAAATTGAGCTCAGGTGCATCCTTTTTGCATTTCAATTAACAGGTGTGCCTTGTTAAAAGTTCATTTGTGGAATTTCTTTCCTTCTTAATTTGTTTTAGCCAATCAGTTATGTTAACCAGCCTGCCAGCTTAGTGGAGTCTGCCACTAGCACAGTCAGTGTAGTCAGCTCAGCTATCCCCATTGAGACCGTGTCTGTGCCTCGACATAGGTTGGGCAAACTAAACATGGCGGTGTTCGCCTTAGCAATCTCACTGGAATAAAGACCTCCATTCCTGCCATTTTTAAAAGAGATTGTGATACCTCACATCTCAAAATAGGGCTACTTAATGTTAGATCCCTCACATCCAAGGCAGTTATAGTCAATGAACTAATCACTGATCATAATCTTGATGTGATTGGCCTGACTGAAACATGGCTTAAGCCTGATGAATTTACTATGTTGAATGAGGCCTCACCTCCTGGTTACACTAGTGACCATATCCCCCGCGCATCCCACAAAGGCGGAGGTGTTGCTAACATTTACGATAGCAAATTTCAATTTACAAAAACCCCCGCAGTTTTCGTCTTTTGAGCTTCTAGTCATGAAATCTATGCAGCCTACTCAATCACTTTTTTATAGCTACTGTTTACAGGCCTCCTGGGCCATATACTATGTTCCTCACTGAGTTCCCTAAATTCCTATCGGACCTTGTAGTCATGGTAGATATGGTGACTTTTTGGTGACTTTAATATTCACATGGATAAGTCCGCAGACCCACTCCAAAAACCCATCGACTCAGTGCCACAGTCATACTCTGGACCTAGTTTTGTCCCGTGGAATAAATGTTGTAGATCTTAATATTTTTCCTCATAATCATGGACTATCGGACCACCATTTTATTATGTTTGCAATCGCAACAAATAATCTGCTCAGACCCCAACCAAGGATCATCAAAAGTTGTGCTATAAATTCTCGGACAACCCTTCCAGACTCCCTCCGCCTACCCAAGGATGTCAGAGTACGAAAATCAGTTAACCACCTAACTGAAGAACTCAATTTAACCTTGCGCAATACCCTAGATGTAGTCGCACCCCTAAAAACAAAAACATTTGTCATAAGAAACTAGCTCCCTGGTATACAGAAAATACCGCGCTCTGAAGCAAGCTTCCAGAAAATTGGAACGGAAATGGCGCTACACCAAACTGGAAGTCTTCTGACTAGCTTGCAAAGACAGTACCGTACAGTATCGAAGAGCCCTCACTGCTGCTTGATCTTCCTATTTTTCCAACTTAATTGAGGAAAATAAGAACAATCCAAAATGTATTTTTGATACTATCGCAAAGCTAACTAAAAAGCAGCATTCCCCAAGAAAGGATGGCTTTCACTTCAGCAGTGATAAATTCATGAACTTCTTTGAGGAAAAGATCATGATCATTAGAAAGAAAATTACGTACTCCTCTTTAAATCTGCGTATTCCTCCAAAGCTCAGTTGTCCTGAGTCTGCACAACTCTGCCAGAACCTAGGATCAAGGGAGACACTCAAGTGTTTTAGTACTATATCTCATGTCGTGGTAATTTCCTGTATTACTCAATAGAGAGAGAGAGAGAGCCAACCACACACACGTCAGAGTTAAATTATATATTCAATTTTTAATATATATACAAGCTTCACCAAAGCCCTTTAATGACTCTCAGATCAATTCAGTGTCTATCAATGAATTCTCTGAGAGTCCTTACAAAACAATTCTTAGTTTCATTTATAGCCAAAATACACCCCTCTCAACTTACAAAGAATCCTTTACCCGAAAGAAGAGTATCCTATCGCTAGACAGCATCAGCTATAAATCATCGTTCAGTTTGATCTCCCAAGACAAGGTTTAAATCTCATGCTTGATACTTCACTGTCTACCAAAACATTACCTCATCCAATGGCATATATCAATTGTAATTTCTAGATACTCCCAAACCTGGACAAACTCAAAATCAGACAGTGAGCCCCTTAGGTCAAATACTAGGTCAAGATAAGGGCAACCTCAGAGGGGACATACAATGGTTCCAAACACGGCCAAACTCCTTCCCCCTATGAGAAAAGTAGGGAGTGACTGGCGTACAGACATTGTATGAGATAACTAACTGGTTCCCCAATTAATAACTCCATCCCGTCACATGGTTTAGGAATAGTTACAAACAACGTTCCCATAAGAAAACAACGTTCCACTCTGTCCTCCTCCCCTTCTAATATTCTACTTAGCACCACATGGTTTAACAGATACATTGACATATGAAGACAAGCCTGACCTCTCCCCTCTCTGGCCCCAAGTTACCATTCCCTAGCTCAGAAGATTCTAATGACAAGTATCTCACAAGCATATGATGAAAATAACATCTTATCTATCTATGTTACTTAGCTAAATCTGATTCTGCCACGACACTCCTAACACATTGATGAAAATAATCATGGCCTCTAAACCTTCAATCTGCATACTGGACCCTATTTCAACTAAACTACTGAAAGAGCTGCTTCCTGTGCTTGGCCCTCCTATGTTGAACATAATAAACGGCTCTCTATCCACCGGATGTGTACCAAACTCACTAAAAGTGGCAGTAATAAAGCAGTAATAAAGGTGGTAAATTACCTTTTAATGGCGTCAGACCGAGGCTCTGCATCTGTCCTCGTCCTCCTAGACCTTAGTGCTGCTTTTGATACCATCAATCACCACATTCTTTTGGAGGGATTGGAAACCCAAATTGGTCTACACGGACAAGTTCTGGCCTGGTTTAGGTCTTATCTGTCGGAAAGATATCAGTTTGTCTCTGTGGATGGCTTGACCTCTGACAAATCAACTGTACATGTGTTCCTCAAGGCTCCGTTTTAGGACCACGATTGTTTTCACTATATTTTTTACCTTTTGGTGATGTCATTCGGAAACATAATGTTAACTTTCACTGCTATGCGCTTGACACACAGCTGTAGATTTCGATGAAACATGGTGAAGCCCCAAAATTGCCCTCCCTGTGTTTCAGACATAAGGCCTGTGTTTCAGACATAAGGAAGTGGATGGCTGCAAACGTTCTACTTTTAAACTCGAGCAAAACAGAATGCTTGTTCTAGGTCCCAAGAAACAAAGAGATCTTCTGTTCAATCTGACAATTAATATTGATGGTTGTACAGTCGTCTCAAATAAAACTGTGAAGGACCTCGGCGTTACTCTGGACCCTGATCTCTCTTTTGACGATCATATCAAGACTGTTTCAAGGACAGCTTTTTTCCATCTACGTAACATTGCAAAAATCAGAAAATTTCTGTCAAAAAATTATGCAGAAAAATTAATCCATGCTTTTGTTACTTCTAGGTTAGACTACTGCAATGCTCTACTTTCCGGCTACCCGGATAAAGCACTAAATAAACTTCAGTTAGTGCTAAATACGGCTGCTAGAATCCTGACTAGAACCAAAATGTTTATCATATTACTCCAGTGCTAGCCTCCCTACACTGGCTTCCTGTTAAGGCAAGGGCTGATTTCAAGGTTTTACTACTAACCTACAAAGCATTACATGGGCTGGCTCCTACCTATCTTTCCGATTTGATCCTGCCGTACATACCTACACGTACGCTACGGTCACAAGACGCGGGCCTCCTAATTGTCCCTAGAATCTCTAAGCAAACAGCTGGAGGCAGGGCTTTCTCCTATAGAGCTCCATTTTTATGGAATGGTCTGCCTACCCATGTGAGATACGCAGACTCGGTCTCAACCTTTAAGTCTTTACTGAAGACTCATCTCTTCAGTGGGTCATATGATTGAGTGTAGTCTGGCCCAGGAGTGTGAAGGTGAACGGAAATGCTCTGGAGCAACGAACCGCCCTTGCTGTCTCTGCCTGGCCGGTTCCCCTCTCTCCACTGGGATTCTCTGCCTCTAAACCTATTACAGGGGCTGAGTCAATGGATTACTGGTGCTCTTCCATGCTGTCCCCAGTTCACCTGGCCGTGCTGCTGCTCCAGTTTCAACTGTTCTGGAACCCTGACCTGTTCACCGGACGTGCTACCTGTCACAGACCTGCTGTTTTCAACTCTCTAGAGACCGCAGGAGCGGTAGAGATACTCTTAATGATCGGCTATGAAAAGCCAACTGACATTTACTCCTGAGGTGCTGACTTGTTGCACCCTCGACATCTACTGTGATTATTACTATTTGACCATGCTGGACATTATGAACATTTGAACATCTTGGCCATGTTCTGTTATAATCTCCACCCGGCACAGCCAGAAGACGACTGGCCACCCTTCATAGCCTGGTTCCTCTCTAGGTTTCTTCCTAGGTTCTGGCCTTTCTAGGGAGTTTTTCCTAGCCACCGTGCTTCTACACCTGCATTGCTTGCTGTTTGGGGTTTTAGGCTGGGTTTATGTACAGCACTTTGATATATCAGCTGATGTAAGAAGGGCTATATAAATACATTTGATTTGATTCCTTTTTTCTCATCAGTGCTGGTGTCGAAAGTCACCAGCTCATCTCTGTAAGGAAATGTTGGTGTAAAACCCCCACATCTATGGGCTCAGTGAGAAACAGCAAATAGCCTAGACTGGAGAGAGAAGAGAGTCGATATAGAACTGTGTAACGATCGTCGTAATCCTCCTCCTCGGACGAGGAGGAGAGGCGAGAAGGATCAGACCAATATGCAGAGTGGTTAGTGTCCATGATTGTTTAATGAAAACAGACTGAACACTTAACATAACAAAAACAACAAACGTGACAAACCGCAAACAGTCCCGTGTGGTGATAACACAGACACGCGATACAACCACCCACAAAACACACGTGAAACCCCGGCTGCCTTAGTATGATTCTCAATCAGGGACAAACGATCTACAGCTGCCTCTGACTGAGAATCATACCAGGCCGAACACAAAAACCCCAACATAGAAAAACACACATAGACCAACCCACCCAACTCACGCCCTGACCAACTAAATAAATACAAGAAAAAAGGAAAACAGGTCAGGAACGTGACAAACTGACCCTTACACCCAGGCTTATGTCCTTTAAACAAGTAGGGAGATGACATAGGGGAGGTTTAAAGCAGGTTTTGCTAAAGACCTGTTCAGACCTAAAACATGTAATAAGCTCTAGTAGCTCCACTAAGTTCAAACAGACAGGGAGAGACGGGAAGACAGACAATCATTTCACACCCAAGCAGCACAGCTATTGCGATCTGACAGGCCTACTTGTCTGCACAAAGAAAACCTTGAGGGTTGAGCCAGGGGCGCAACTTTCAATGGGGACGGAGACGGGGTCATGTCCCCCCCATATTCTGAAATTGCATTTTTGTCCCCCCCAGTTTGTCATTGGAATGTGGTACAAAACGAGGCAACAGTGTGCTTTAGGACCATGCGGACGACTTTGAGCGGTCGGGTAGGCTGTTTGGAGTGTTTATACTACTGGGAGCTAGCAAATTGTATTGTCTACTGGTAATGTGTAGAGGTGTAGTGACATGTTTTTGGGATTTAGAGATACGGGATTGCAGCCATAAGAAGTTTTAACTTAAGCTAGAGCTGAGCAAGGGCTGAGCTAAATTGAGGGGCAAGACAGACTGAACAGGTCAAGCATTCTCTCAAGTGGCAAACTATTATCGGGGGAGGGGTCTATATTAATACAATTATAAGCTAATCACACCCTTTATTATGTCGTACATTTCTGGATTCCATTGATAATTTGGTGTGTCTAAAAATCCAAACTGTCACTTGGTGTTAGTCAATTTAAATTAAGGGAAATAACATTGTGAGCAAAATGATTAATCATATCACTGTCACGTTCTGACCCTGGTTTCTTTTTATGTTTTAGTGTTAGGTTGGTCAGGGCGTGAGTTTGGGTGAGTAGTCTATGTTCTGTTTTCTATGTTGTTGTATTTCTATGTCTGGCCTGATATGGTTCTCAATCAGAGGCAGCTGTCGATCGTTGTCTCTGATTGAGAATCATATTTAGGTAGCCTGTTTTCCCACTATGGGTTGTGGGTGTTTATTTTCTGTCTAGTGTCTGTTCACCTTACAGAACTGTTTCGTTTTTATTATCGTTGTTATTTTGTGTAGTGTTCAGTTTGAAATTAAAATATGACGAACACTTACCACGCTGCATTTTGGTCCTTCTCTCCTTCCACCAACGAGAATCGTTACAATCACTTTAGTAAATTATTTCTAAAGGGTTGATGACCTTAGATTTGAGCATTTTTTGCCTCCATTTCAGAAAATGACTAATTTACCTAAAATGTATCAATGGCGTTACCATCATTGGTGTTACTACTCCTGCTGGTGGCACAATGTAATCATAATGGAACAAATTATTCAAAGCCATGAAGATACCATATTAGTTGATTTAGATTGGGAAGATGTATCCAAATATATATATACAAAAATCTCGACAAATGTCCAAATCCTACCTTAATTCAAGAATGACTGAATCAAGGAGAGACTAGATGGACTAGTTATGGTTTTCTGTTGCTCAATGTTTTGCAATGGTGTGCCATAATGAATACATATGTTCTTTTACCCTGGAGGAAAAAACACAGAGAGAGACCTGCTGTGTGGTTAGCTGCTGTGGGTAGAACATACTTGACCCCTTTTAAAATTTAATTTTCCATTAAGCAGTTGAGCTGACAGCCGTTTTGCACTGTTTCGCTGTGACTTTAGCAAGAGGGCAATATTTTATTAATGTAGAAGTGTGTGTGTCCCCTAGAAAGCTATGACCTTTGGCTTTCACCTGGAATTGTTTATGCCTGAGAAAAATACATTTTCAACCCATATGATCTAGTACACAATTAAAGTATACTGAAACACAAATATGATAATATGATAAAAAAAATATATAATGTGAATGAATAAACCTTTTCAAACTTTAAAATATGTCCGTATATAGTTATAGTCTACCCAAAATATTTCAACTTATTTATTACTTACCGAAAATATATTGACATTAGTGATAGTCAACATCTGTTCAATTTTTTTTATGTCTAAATCAACGTTTGGGCCATTTAAACATTGTGCGTCCCTTCTATAGACAAGGGGAGAATGGCTAAATAAAGGGCTCAATTTTGCCGTTCTGAACATATGCAATGCCTCTGCCTCAGAAGTAAAACAAATGTTTGACCTCCATACAAAATTACTTATTTTAAGTTCAAGGAACTGTATAGGTCGCATTATTTATCATAGATGGTGAGGGGGCAGGAACACAATTACATATAATTTATAGCCTCCCTAAGTTTGTTTTATTCACTGCTTTAGCACACTCCACCAACCCTGATGTCCTAGCCGTTTCTGAATCCTGGCTTACCAAAACAAATAATACAAAATCTGTCATTTCCATCCCCAACTACATTTTCCGCCAAGATAGAACTGTGAAAGGGGGCGGATTTGCAATCTACTGCAAAGATAGCCTGACAAAACTCTGCAGGCTATCCAGGTCTGTGCCCAAACAGTTCGAGCTTCTACTTTTAAAAATCCACCTTTCCAGAAATAAGTCTCTCACTGTTGCCGTTTGTTATAGACCCCCTCAGCCCCCAGCTGTGCCCTGGACACCATATGTGAATTGATTGCCCCCAATTTATCTTCAGAGTTCGTACTGTTAGGTGACCTAAACTGGGATATGCTTAACACCCCAGCCGTCCTACAATCTCAGCTAGATGCCCTCAAACTCACAAAAATTATCAAGGAACCTACCAGATACAATCCTAAATCCGTAAACACGGGCACCCTCAGATATCATCCTGACCAACCTGCCCTCTAAATACACCTTTGCGGTCTTCAACCAGGATCTCAGCGATCACTGACTCATTGCATGCGTCTGTAATGGATCCGCGGTCAAACGACCACCCCTCATCACTGTCAAATGCTCCCTAAAACACAAATGCTCCCTAAAACAGGATATTGACCTCATTCCATCAGTAGAGGATGCCTGGTTATTCTTTAAAAGTGCTTTCCTCACCATCTTAAATAAGCATGCCCCATTCAAAAGATTTAGAACTAAGAACAGATATTGCCCTTGGTTCACTCCAGACTTGACTGCCCTTGACCAGCACAAAAACATCCTGTGGCGTACTGCATTAGCATCGAATAGCCCACGCGAAGTGCAACTTTTCAGGGAAGTTAGGAACCAATATACACAGTCAGTTAGTAAAGCAAAGGCTAGCTTTTTCAAACTGAAATTTCCATCCTGTAGCACAAATTTCAAAAAGTTTTGGGACACTGTAAAGTCCATGGAGAATAAGAGCACCTTCTCCCAGCTGCCCACCGCACTGAGGCTAGGAAACACTGTCACCACCGATAAATCTACGATAATCAAGAATTTCAATAAGCATTTTTCTACAGCTGGCCATGCTTTCCACCTGGCTACCCCTACCCTGGCCAACAGCTCTGCACCCCCCGCAGCAACTTTCCCAAGCCCCCCCCCACCGCTTCTCCTTCACCCAAATCCAGATAGCTGATGTTCTGAAAAAGCTGCAATATCTGGACCACTACAAATCAGCTGGGCTAGACAATCTGGACCCCCTCCTTCTAAAATTATCCGCCGCAATTGTTGCAACCCCTATTGCTAGCCTTTCAACCTCTCTTTCGTATCGTCTGAGATCCCTAAAGATTGGAAAGCTTCCGCGCTCATCCCCCTCTTCACAGGGGGAGACACTCTAGACCCAAACTGTTACAGACCTATATCTATCCTGCCCTGCCTCTCTAAAGTCTTCAAAAGCCAAGTTAACAAACAAATCACCGACCATTTTGAATCCCACCGTACCTTCTCCGGTATGCAATCTGGTTTCCGAGCTGGTCATGGGTGCACCTCAGCCATGCTCAAGGTCCTAAACAATATCATAACCGCCATTGATAAAACACAGTACTGTGCAACCGTCTTCATCGACCTGGCTTTCGACTCTGTCAATCACCACATTCTTATCGGCAGACTCAACAGCCTTGGTTTCTCAACTGACTGCCTCGCCTGGTTCACCAATTACTTCTCAGACAGAGTTCAGTGTGTCAAATCGGAGGGCCTGTTGTCCGCACCTCTGGCAGTCTGTGGGGGTGCCACATGGTTCAATTCTCGGGCCGAGTCTTTTCTCTGTATATATCAATGATGTCGCTCTTGCTGCTGGTGATTCTCTGATCCACCTCTACGCAGACGACACCATTCCTTATACTTCTGGCCCTTCTTTGGACACTGTGTTAAAAAACCTCCAGACGAGCTTCAATGCCAAACAACACTCCTTCCACCCACCCGTCTAGCATCACTACTCTGGACGGTTCTGACTTAGAATATGTGGACAACTACAAATACCTAGGTGTCTAGTTAGACTGTAGACTCTCCTTCCAGATTCACATTAAGCATCTCCAATCCAAATTTAAATCTAGAATCAGGTTCCTTTTTCTGCTGCCAATGACTGGAACGAATTGCAAAAATCACTGAAGCTGGAGTCGTATATCTCCCTCACTAACTTTTATCATCAGCTGTCAGAGCAGCTTACCGATCACTGCACCTGTACACAGCCCATCTGTGATTAGCCCACCCAACTACCTCATCCCCATATTGTTATTTATTTTTGCTCTTTTGCACCCCAGTATCTCTACTTGCACATCATCATCTGCACATCTATCACTCTAGTGTTAATGCTAAATTGTAATTATTTCGCTATTTATTGCCTTACCTCCCTAATCTTACTACATTTGCACACACTGTATATAGCTTTTTCTATGGTGTTATTGACTGTACGTTTGTTTATCCCATGTGTAACTCTGTGTTGTTGTTTTTGTGTCACTGCTTTGCTTTATCTTGGCCAGGTCGCAGTTGTAAATGAGAACTTGTTCTCAACTGGTCTACCTGGTTAACCTCTTTGGGCTAGGGGGCAGTATTTTGACGTCCGGATGAAAAGCGTTCCCAAAGTAAACTGCCTGTTACTCAGGCCCAGAAGCTAGGATATGCATATAATTGGTAGATTTGGATAGAGAACACTCTAACGTTTCTAAAACTGTTAAAATAATGTATGTGAGTATAACATAACTGATATGGCGAAACCCCGAGGACAAACCATCCCCCCAAAAAAATATTTCAGTCTACCACTGTTTCCAATGGTTGTCATGTTTATTATGAGGCGAAATCCTCCCAGATTGCAGTTCCCAGGGCTTCCACTAGATGTCAAAAGTCTTTAGAAAGAGTTTCAGGATTGTTTTTGGAAAAATGAGCTAGAATTTGTAGTTTTTCTAAGTGGCTCCCATTTTGGCTGTAGTGTTCATGCGCGGGAATGAGAGTGCGTTCTTTGTTGTTTATCTCTGGTAAAGACAATAACGATTCTCCGTCTTAAATTGTATCATTTATTTACGTATTAGGGTACCTGAGGTTTGATTCTAAACGTTGTTTGACTTGTTTGGAGAAGTTTATTGGTAATGTTTGGGATTCATTTTGTATGCATTTTGAAGGAGGGAAACCGGTGGATTATTGAATGAAGCGCGCCAGCTAAACTGAGTTTTTGGGGATATAAAGAAGGACTTTATCGAACAAAAAGACCATTTGTGATGTAGCTGGGACCTTTTGGAGTGCCAACAGAAGAAGATCTTCAAAGGTAAGGCATTTATTATATCGCTATTTCTGACTTTCGTGGCGCACCTGCCTGGTTTATTTAAATTAATTAAAGTTATAGATTCGATAGTGATTTTTTGGTAGTTCTATTGGTGCTTGGTCTGTTGTGGCGGAAGATCATGTACTATATTCCACAGAAGGAAGCAAGAACATCCTTAAAATAAGTGGAGAAACCCGCACCACACCGAGCCTGCTGGAAGAAGTCCGTGTAAGACACATGTTTCCCATGGAATAAAAGGGTTGAACTTGTCAAGTAAGTAAATTCCACAGAACATTACACCTGGTCTCATGTTATAAGGTAACCTTCCTGATAAACCTTTAACTGTTTGCCCTTAGTGGATTCTCAACATTGCTTCGCCATTAACTAGCAGTGATGTTTACGTATGTCTCAGAGGGTCTGATGCATCAATTTTTGGTGCTGACTATAGGAGCAGACAAGTCGAGAACACTTAAGGCCAAGGTCAAAGTCATGCACCCTTGTGGTTGTGAATTTTGTTTTCGTTTTTGACCATTCAACCAAGTTTATTTATAACAATATGACGCGTAAACGTCTGATTAATTCAGTTCTAACAGTTTTGTTAATGTAATTCAAGGTGGGGGTTATAATGCCTGTATATAAACACAACACATTAACCACATTATATCATTGTTCATTGGGTCTACATTAATTAGGTTAAATGTAAAAATGTAATTGACCTGTCAAGTCTTTCATGTTAGGCTGCAAGCTGTAAAGCAGGAACATATAGCAAAATTAAATCAGATTTGTAAATTGAAACATGTTTGAATCTTTCTCATTCTCGGTGTCCACATATGTAGACATAATTAATTGTCTTACATTTATGTCACTGTATTTATCATTGTCCAGAGCATCATAGTCTAGGTCCTGCATTGAACATTTATAGAACATTTTACACTGCTTTGTAAGAAACCTGATCCCAACTTGGTAAGAACCCCTCCCTCCCTCCCTCCCTCCCTCCCTCCCTCCCTCCCTCCCTCACACACACACACCCACACACACACACACACACACACCGCACACACACACACACACACACACACACACACACACACACACACACACACACACACACACACACACACACACACACACACACACACACACACACACACACACACACACACAGGCGAACAGGCGAACAGGCGAACAGGCGAACAGGCGAACAGGCGAACAGAGCATCTTGAGATTTGGGAGAATTCCCTGTGGCCCCTCAAAATAGGTAGTAATGTATTTATTTTCTAAACCACAAAATGGTGACAATCAAAATAGATATAAGGTGTTTTTATCTATTGAACAGTGAGAGGTCAAAAATCATTTGTAAAACGTAATCAGTGTGTGTGTGTAATTAAATGTGTCAACAAACTGTCTACTGGCCTATTCACAAGCGGTAAGAATTCTAGCTGGCTAGACAGCAGTGTTGTCCATTCAACACCATGGAGATAACCTGCACCGAGGCACTGTCCGTTCAGCAGTGCTGGTCGCGGCATCAGCGACCTTTAGAAAATATTTTCCTTTGTATCTTACTCCTACTTTCCTAATTTTCGCCATAGTTTGGTTGAGTTTGCTTTGTTAACCATTCGTCCTTGATAATGTAAGTAATTACCTCTGATTTATGCCCTTTATTTCAATGCATTATGTAGATTGAGCTGTCATTTGCTTTGCTGGTCAGCTCTTTAGAATGTCCATTGCTTTGTTTTTCATGGTAGTATTTCATTTATCAAGCTAAAATGTCATTTTGATTAGAAATGTTTGTCATTTCGATTGTTGATATGGAAATGTGGTTCAAAACGTATTTTTTCTTTATCTGTATGCAATAATATTTCACATAATAATATTATTATGCGTATCTTTGCGAGGGTGGCATGCAGTGCACTAGAAGAACGGCCTACTTTCCTAATTATTACCGTAGTGTTTGAATGTACGTGATTGTTGCCCTTTCCTTCATTAAAATGACCTAGTAGCCTCATAATTAATGAACATTAATGGTGTTTCTATGTCAAACAGTTTTGTAATATTTCTGTCTTCTGTGATGTATATAAAGTGTAATATTGGTATGCCAACTCAAAATGTAAAACATTTCAGCTATATATCTGCCATGATACAGGTCTCTCCTTTTTTTAAGCCCATAAAAAGTAGATTTGTTTATGACTCTGTGTGACCCTGATAGTAAAACGTTATATAGCTAGATCCACTGTATTATCCCATAGGTCTCAACTGTGCCCACTAAGATATTTTCATTTACCAAGAGCATCATGGATTACATTTATTGAAAAGGAAGGCACATATGTCAAATCTAACATTTAAATGTATTTACAATGGAAATATTTTAAAATGTCAACAATTAGATTTTTAAACTGTCGAATGCAGACTTTCGGTGCCCAATTCGTCTTTAAAGGTACACCATTGAGAAATAAGCCTGGGCCTGTGACCATTTTGAAAATTATATGAAACTGAATCATACTAGACACCTTAATAATACATAACATGACACATAAATGTAAGAAAATTAATTATTTATGTCTAAATGTCACGCCCTGATCTGTTTCACCTGTCTTTGTGATTGTCTCCACCCCCCTCCAGGTGTCGCTCATCTTCCCCATCATCCCCTGTGTATTTATACCTGTGTTCTCTGTTTATCTGTTGCCAGATGGTCTTGTTTGTTCAAGTCAACCAGCGGTTTTTGTCTCAGCTCCTGCTTTTTCCCAGTCTCTCTTTTCTCGCTCTCCTGGTTTTGACCCTTGCCTGTTCTGACTCTGAGCCCGCCTGCCTGACCACTCTGCCTTACCCTGACCCTGCCTGCCGCCCGGTACAATCGCCGCTACTCTGGATTATCGACCCCTGCCTGCCTTGACCTGTCGTTTGCCTGGCCCTGTTGTTGCAATAAACATGGCTTCTTCAACACAGTCTGCACTTGGGTCTTACCTGAAACCTGATACTAAATGTGTGAAGACAAACACACATGTTTTAAATCACAAATCTGATTCTATGTTGCTATTTGTTCTATTGCAAAGCTGTCATCAAGGCAAATGGTGGCTGCTTTGAGGAATCTAAAATCTAAAATATATTTTGATTTGTTTAACCCTTTTTTGGTTACTACATGATTCCATATGTGTTATTTCATAGTTTTGATGTCTTCACTATTATTCTACAATGTAGAAAATAGTAAAAATAAAGAAAAACTCTTGAATGAGTAGGTGTTCTAAAACTTTTGACTGGTAGTGTATGTATTACCTCAATTACCTCGACAAACCGGTGCCCCTTCACATTGACTCTGTACCGGTACCCCCTGTATATAGCCTTGCTATTGTTATTTTACTGCTTTTTACTGCTTATTTGTTACTTTTATATCTTATCCTTATTTATTTGAGGTATTTCTTTTTTATTTATTTATTTTTTAAACTGCATTGTTGGTTAGGGCTTGTAACTAAGCATTTCACTGTAAGGTCTACACCTGTTGTATTCGGCGCATGTGACAAATACAATTTGATTTGATGTGAATTAAGTTACTGTAGTTACTGTAGCTAACTGCATGGTAATGCACACAATAAGGAAGTCACTTTTGCAGGCAGATTGTGTACACTAAGCATAAACCAGTATTCAAAATGTCCATCAATGATAGCTGAACTTGCTGTGGTTTGGACTAAATGGCTATGATATACCAGCCTTGCACAGTATAATGTTTTTGTCAATTTATAGTTCATGCCATGTTACTTGGCTAGTCTCAAACAGGATAGCCTTCTAAATAGGCACTTATTTTAATAATTTGTATTGCTGTCAAAATGAAAACATTCCCAATGAGGCTACTAACATACATTGTAATCTGGCTGCCTGTCAGACGGACCATTCAAGTGATGTCATTGCTGAGACGTTATCAAGATGGTAGCATGTAGTAGTCAGATGAGGCAATTTTCAAACGTTTTAACATAAATATTCTTTTTTTTTGCAGTTTTAAGGGTAGGAACATGGCTCTTTATCACATTTGGTTATCAAAATCATCTTAAGTTAATCTTCAACCCAATTAATGTAGACCCAGTGAACAATGTTATAATGTGGTAAATGTGTTGTGTTTATATACGGGCATTATAACCGCCACCTTGAGAGATGGTGAACAGTGCAGGGGTCCTGTTAGTATCATGGCTTTTATATTGTGGAGTGAATACCATTAACTAATTAATCAAACATTTACGCATCGTATTGTTATAAATAAACTTGAATGGTTAAAAAAAACACACAAAAAGTCACACGTTCATACGTTTAAGTCACACCTTCAAGTAACAAAATAATATATATAATAATCCCACATTCAAGAGTTCACACATTCACACATTCAACGATTAATTTATGGCATTTATCACCACTCGTAACACACGCACGCACGCACGCACGCACGCACGCACGCACGCACGCACGCACGCACACACACACACACACACACACACTCAGCACATCTTGTTCCTCTTCAGATTGTGTCCAGGTGTGTATGAGTGCATGCGTACGAGTGTCAGTGTCCATTTATGAGTGACTTTGGTGCGATAATGGTCCGGAGCACATCCCATGACTGGCCTGGCTCCAAGCTGCATCTTATCAACTGCTGTTCAGAGAGTCATTGGACTGACTGATGGATGACACCTGACACATGCTGCTCAAACCTGGGAGATTAATGACCACAATTATGGCCCAGACCTTTCCATCACTCTCTTTCTCTGTGTTTTTAGAGTGTCTCTCTCTCCACTTCTCACACTCCATTTACCCCAACTTTAGCTCTTTCTTTCTGTCTTTTCTCTATTCTGTTTTTCCGCCTTCTCTTTCGGTCAGTGTTATGGGTCTCTCTCCCTTTCTCCCAATTTGTTTATTTTTCTCTCTCTCCTGTCCCTCTCCTTCTCTCTCGCTCTCTCTACTTCTCACACTCAATTTACCCAAATTGTATCTCCTTCTTTCACTCTCTCGCTCTCCTCTGCTTTACCTGTTTTTATTCTTGCCTCTACTATGATATTCCCCATGTACTCCTCTGATCCTCTCTCCTTTTTAACCCCTCCTCTTCCCCCTACCTCTTCAGGTCTGGCTATACCATCCATCTAACACTGTATTTGACCTCATAACCTATAGGTAACAGTGTCACGATCGTCATGGGAAGAAGTGGACCAAAGCACAGCGTGGTACGTGTTCATTCTATTTATTTATTTAATGAACACCGACAACAACAAAACAAAATACGAACGTGACGTTCTGCAGGGCAAAATAACAACAAATGCAAAAATAAGAACCCACAAATGAAAGAGGGAAAAAGGACTGCCTAAGTATGATTCCCAATCAGAGACAACGATAGACAGCTGCCTCTGATTGGGAACCACACAAAAACAAAGAAATAGAAAACATAGAAATAAAGAAACTAGAATGCCCACTCTAGTCACACCCTGGTCTAACCAAAATAGAGAATAAAAACCTCTCTATGGCCAGGGCGTGACAAACAGACAGAAAAATGAATGTTTAGAGGTCGGTGGCATGCTCTGCTTTGCTCTGTGCTGACCCCTGTGGCTACGGCTGTGTTTCTGTGGTGGACTTTTGTATTCACACATCTGCCCTAAGGTCGCCTGCTGTTTACCTCAGCCCCCTCTCTCTCTTTCTGTCTCTCTCTTTCTGTCTCTCTCTCTCTCTCTCTCTCTCTCTCTCTCTCTCTCTCTCTCTCTCTCTCTCTCTCTCTCTCTCTCTCTCTCTCTCTCTCTCTCTCTCTCTCTCTCTCTCTCTCAATTCAATTGACTTTATTGACATGGCAAGTTATTATTACTTACATTGTCAAAGTATACATATCGAAAAATTTAAATAAAATATATATGTATATATATACACAAAATATATATATATTTATATATAAATAAATGGTGGGACTAACAGTAATAATAATAGTAGTAGTGGACATGGGATTACCATTAATAACAGCTACAACAACAATATTAATCAGAACAACAATACATTAAAGCAACAGTAGTAGACCAGTGTCAACATGACTGAGAAGACACATGACCTGGTACGAAAGACAAAACAAAACTAAGCTAAATGGGAAATATTATCAACATTACTTTGCATTTTTCACTGGCTGTCCCTCAGGCTGTGGCAGGAGGACACATATTTGGCTGCCAAAACTGCACATTTTGGCTTTTCACCCAACAAATATTTGAATTTTTCTTCATCTTTTATAGTTTCAAATTCTTTGTATTGAATTATAATTTTGGGAAAGAAATATGCTCTTAGGTCTGAGTATTTGTCACAGTGTAGTAGGAAATGCACTTCTGTCTCTACCTCTCCCCTGGAGCAGAGTGAGCACAGCCTGTCCTCCCTGGGCAGCCAGGTTTGTCTGTGACGACCGGTCTCTATAGCCAGACTGTGCTCACTGAGTCTGTACCTAGTCAATGTTTTCCTCAGTTTTCTATCAGTCACAGTGGTCAGATAGTCTGCCACCATGTACTGTCTGTTTAGAGCCAAATAGCATTGAAGTTTACTTTGATTTTTTGTGGTGTCTTTCCAATAGGTTATATATTTTTCTTTTTGTTTTGTGATGATTTGGTTGGGCCAGATTTTCTGAGGGCTGTCCCGAGGCTCTATGGGGTTGGTTTGGGTTGGTGAACTGAGCCTCAGAACCAGCTGGCTGAGGGGACTCTTCTCTGGTTTCATCTCTTGACATTGTAGAGCTGTGTGATGGAATGTTTTAGGGTCACTTGTTTTTAGATGGTTGTAAAATTTGATGGCTCTTTTTTCTATTCGAATGAGGAGGGGATATTGGCCCAATTCTGCCCTACATGCGTTATTTGGAGTTTTTCTTTGTACTTGCAATACAGTCTTGCAAAACTCTGCATGCAATACTTCAATTGGATGTTTGTCCCATTTAGTAAATTCATTATTAGAGAGTGGACCCCATACTTCACTGCCATATAGAGCAATTGGTTCTATAACTGATTGAAAAATTTTGAGCCAGATTCTAATTGGAATTTCAATTTTGATGTTCCTTTTAATGGCATAGAATGCTCTTCTTGCTTTGTCTCTCAGCTCATTCACAGCCATGTGAAAGCTACCTGTGTTGCTGATATTTAGTCCTAGATATGTGTAGTTTTTGGTGTGTTCTAATAGAACTGTGTCCAAATAGAATTTATATTTGTCATCCTTATTTCCGGACCTTTTTTGGAATATCATTATATTTGTTTTTTTTAGATTAACGGTCAGAGCCCAAGTCTGACAGAACCTGTGAAGATGATCTAGGTGTTGCTGTAACCCCTCTTTAGTGGGAGACAGCAGCACCAGGTCATCTGCGTACAGCAGACACTTGATTTCAGTGTTGTGTAGGGTGATACCAGGTGCTGTCGATTCTTCTAATGTTTTTGCCAATTCATTCATGTAGATGTTAAATAATGTTGGACTTATTGGGCAGCCCTGTTTCACTCCCCGCCCCTGAGAGAAGAAGTCTGTTTGCTTGTTGCCAATTTTAACCGCACATTTGTTTTTAGTGTACATTGATTTAATAAAATCATATGTTTTCCCTCCAATACCACTTTCTATTAGTTTATAAAAAAGACCTTCGTGCCAAATTGAATCAAATGCTTTCTTGAAATCTACAAAACACGAGTAGATTTTGCCTTTGTTTTGGTTAACTTGTTTATCAATTAGAGTGTGGAGGGTGTAAATGTGGTCTGTTGTACGATAATTTTTTAGAAATCCAATCTGGCTTCTGCTCAGGACGTTGTGTTCGTCAAGGAAATGATGTAGTCTGCTATTTATAATACTGCAGAGAATTTTCCCCAAGTTGCTGTTAACGCATATTCCTCTGTAATTATTTGGGTCAAATTTGTCTCCATTTTTATAGATTGGTCTGATCAGTCCCTGGTTCCAAATATCGGGGAAAATACCTGCAGTGAGGATAATGTTGAAGAGTTTGAGTATAGCCAATTTGAATTTGTGGTCTGTATATTTGATCATTTCATTTAAAATCCCATCAGCACCACAGGCCTTTTTGGGTTGGAGATTGCATATTTTTTCCAATAATTCTTCTTCTGTAATTGGGGTATCCACAGGATTCTGATAGTCTTTGACTGCTAATTCAAGGATTTGTAATTTTTCTTGTATATCTTTTTGTTCTGGGCTCTTTGTTATATTGCTGTAGAGGTTTGCAAAGTGATTTCTCCACATATCCCCATTTTGGATAGCCAACTCCTCATGATGAGGTTTGTTTAATTTATTCCAATTCTCCCAGAAGTGGTTTGATTCTATGGATTCCTCAATTCCATCCAGCTGATTTCTAATGTGCTGTTCCTTTTTTGTTCTTAGGGTGCGTTTGTATTGCTTCAGTGTTTCCCCATATTGAAGGCGTATATTTTTGTTGTCTGGTTCTCTGTGTTTTTGATTAGATATATTTCTCAATGACTTTCTTAGATTTTTGCAATCATTATCAAACCATTTTTCATTATCTGTTATTTTTGGTTTGCTCTTATGCTTCTTTAGATTAGCCAAGGAGGCTAATTTGTCAAATATAAAGTTTATGTTCCTAACGGCCAAATTTACACCTTCATTGCTGAAGGAGAATGTTAAGGCTAAAAAGTTGTCCAGGAGAGATTGTATTTTTTGGCTACTAATTGCTTTTTGGTAGATGTCTGTACTGTTTGCACTCCATCTATAGGCTTGTTTAGTACCATGTAATTTATTGGGCCATGATGCTTCATGGTTGGGTTCTGCTCTTCTCAGATACACTGTGATTTTACTGTGGTCTGAGAGAGGTGTTAGTGGGCTGACTGTGAAGGCTCTGAGAGACTCTGGGTTTAGGTCGGTGAGGAAGTAGTCTACAGTGCTGCTGCCAAGGGATGAGCTGTAGGTGTACCTACCAAAAGAGTCTCCTCTCAGCCTGCCATTGACTATGTACAGACCCAGTGTTCGACAGAGCCTCAGGAGCTGTAATCCATTTTTGTTTTTCACTTTGTCATAGTTGTTTCTGTGGGGGTATGTGGGGAGGGAAAGGTTATTGCTTCCTGGTAGGTGTTTATCCCCATGACTGTTAATAGTGTCTTGTTCTTCTGCTATTCTAGCATTCAGGTCTCCACAGACCAGTACGTTGCCTTGGGCCTGAAAGTGACTAATCTCTCCCTCTAGAATGGAGAAGCTCTCTTCGTTGAAGTAGGGTGACTCTGAGGGGGGAATGTATGTGGCACAGAGGAAGACGTTTTTATCTGTCAAGATAGCCTCCTTGTTGATTTTTAACCAGATAAAGAATTCTCCTGTTTTGATCAATTCGATTGAATTAATTAGTTCAGATTTATACCATATTAGCATTCCCCCTGAGTCTCTGCCCTGTTTGATTCCTTTTAATTTAGTGGATGGTATGATTATCTCCCTATAACCTAGTGGACAGCCAGTGGAAACATCACCTCTGCACCATGTTTCCTGTAGTACTAAAATATCAACATCATCAATTTCTTTCAGGAAGTCTGGGTTTCTGCTCTTTAGCCCAAAAGCAGAGGACTTCAATCCTTGTATATTCCAACATGCAACGTAAAAAGACTTCATAACTTTTTTTTTTCTCTTTTCTTTACCTTTCAAAATGAGACAAACACTCACAATCCAAGAAGAACCATTAAAATAGGATTTTTCAATTAAAGTAAACTCTTATTTTGCAAATGTGATTTGTTTATCATTTAAGATAGAATTTGTGTCATGCCACTTGGGTGGATGTAGTGTGAGAATGGTGGAGTTCTTGTGCTCATCTTACCATGACCCTCGGCCCATCACATGTGAGCATAGTAGACTCAGCATTTGTTTAATGTCACTCATTTGGTTGGTGGGGGCTGGGCCAGTTGCTCCTCTCACAGCCTGTGCGTAGCTCTGCCTGCTGGGCTGTGGCTCCTCCAGGTGTGGGTCTGCGGTGGGGAGGAGGGGGGTGGTAGGCCTCATCTGGGTGGCTCTGAAGCTGGGCTGGGGTGGTCTGTGCTGCGCTGGCTGTGGTGGGCATTGAGGTTGGTGGTGCTGTGGTCGTGGCTGGGGGGTCCAGGGTGCTGGTCCGGGATGTTGTCTTGGTGATCTCGGCGGGGTGGAGATTGCTCCGCTGTTCCTGGGTGGAGAGGTCGGGCTGCGGTTTAGAGCGACGTCCTTGAGAGTCTTGGCAAGGATGGGGACTGTCTCCCTGTACAGGTGAACATGGTCATAGAGACAGTCCAGATCGAGGGTGGGATGGTGGGCCAGGTGTACATTGGGTCGCAGGGCACAGTCCCGGGATAGGCTGGCATTTATTCTTTGGATTGTGGCAGGGTGGAAGTCCCTCCTCTGTAGAAGGGTTGACACTATGATTCTTGAGTTGGGGAAGATTGCGGAGGCCTTCTCAATCACTCCCCGTAGTGAAGTCGCCACCCTCTCCTGCTGAGCACGCAGGTCGTTGCTTCCGGTATGTATGATTATGTGGCTTGGCGACCCGAGATGGTTCTTATCAAGCAGCTCCATGGCACTTTGCGTTGTTGGGCACCACACCTTTCTCGTTTTGTGTCTAGGGAAAAGTTTCTTCTCCTGAACATACTTCCCATTTGAGTCCATTAACAGGACGATGTCAGCCAGTGTTTCTTCTGGACTGGGGGGGGCAGAGGGGGGGCTGGTGGGTGTTGGAGCTGGGGTGTGGCTGGTCTGTGTGGGTGCCACTGTCAGTGGGAGGCTGTTCTGTGGGTTGGGGAGGAGGGGTGCAGCAGCCAGGGCTGGGGAAGTCTGGCTGGTTGAGCTGGGCTCCTCTGCTGTGTGAGGGCAGGTCATAGGGTGGTGATCTATCTGCTCCTGCAGCCTGTCCTCTGCTCTCTTTCTCTCCTGCAGCTCCTCTCTTAGTGCGGTCAGCTCCTTATTGCTGCTCTGCCTGTCTTTTTGGAGCTCTCTCACCTCCTTTGTTAGATCAGCCAGCTCTCTCTTGAGTCCGTCTCTCTCTTGCTGAACCTCTTTCAGCTGTGTTGCAAGGCTGCTGTCCTGCTCTGTCCTCACCTTGGTTAGGAGCTCCTCTAAGGTGTGGTTGTCTGGTTGCTGTTTGCTCACGCTCTCCCTGAGCAGGACCACCTCCCCCTCCAGTTTGGTGAACTCATCCCTCATGGCAGCCATGGTGGTGAGGAGGGCCTGAGCCTGCTCTGCACTGAGGGGGTCGCTCTCCTCCTGGGGCGTGTCCTCCACTATGGTGGAAAGAGAGGTGCTGGATGTGCCTTTTTGGGTGGGGAGGGTAGGGGTGAGGGTGGAGTTTGTGTTGTGGGAGGGCATGTCACTGGTGGTGTCCTTCTCTCTCTCCGCTCTCTCTTTAATGGTCTGAAAGTCTGTTTCAAACAGCCTGATGTTACCTTGCACCATGACAGTCCCAGTCTTGTAGAGGTTGATTGTTATCATGGTGCTGTCAGGGTCGTCTGTCTCTTTGATTTTCAGCTTCCACCCATTACAGATTCCCTCTTTCTTTATGCATGGGTAGTGAGAGCAGACTGCTGAGCGCCATGCATTTGGCTGGTCAGTGAGGAAGATGAGATTACTCACGTCACCGTTTTTGTAGAGGTCTGCAAAAAGGGTTTCTGGCCTCTTCTCTAGTAGTTTCTGTTTGAAAGCTTTCCTCATTGTGTCATTTTTGACCTTTTTTGGGTAGAGAATGGATTCTGCGCTGAGGGGGAGTGGGGACATGGTGTCTGTGCGCTCTGCTACTACCGCTACTACTGCGCTGTTCTGCTGCCCCGTTGCCATGGCAACCGATTTGTTCGTCTGCTGTTCGCGCTACTTTCAAAAAACAGCAAAAATAGTGAAAAATCCTCACACAAAAGACTGAAGATATGTTTAC
Organism: Salvelinus alpinus; assembly: GCF_045679555.1. Taxonomy (NCBI): domain Eukaryota; kingdom Metazoa; phylum Chordata; class Actinopteri; order Salmoniformes; family Salmonidae; genus Salvelinus; species Salvelinus alpinus. The sequence goes on from NC_092106.1 coordinate 14,357,868, forward strand.
AGTTAGTCCGTGCTCCTTTTTGTTTTACTCACTCAGTTTGGTCGTTTGATGTAGTTGTATTAACTGACCTTGCTAGTTTTGTTCTAGCT